>NC_137899.1:23167989-23276352 GCF_963455335.1 Martes martes | reverse complement strand
GGGGGCGGGGGGGGGGGGCGAAAGAAAATATAGTAAAAGCACGAAAGGATATGCTAACCAGGACAAAACAATAAATGTCCACTACATCATCTGAGGATTGAAACGTCCTCCCATTGTCTAGCAGTGGAGGTTCATGTAGTGTCATGTCGTTCTTAGTGAGGCCAGGATGTCAGACACGTAGGTGTGGGTTCTTCCGCTGAATGATGCGTGCTGATCAGGACTGGTTTTCAGAATTAGCATTCATGGCAAGAGAAATTTCAACTTGGTCAAGAAAAGTCTGGACCATCGTAAAAGAGAGGCCAGGACTCCCATGTTCTGTAAAATTTAATAACATTAATGGTGTTTCCTATTCGGATCCTCCATTTGCTACTTCCATGATAAAGTCCTACATGAACACTATGTAATTCTGTAAATCTTTCCAGTAAAGTTAAATAAAAAAGAAGGATTTGTTTAATACCAATGGATTCAATGCTGTGTACTGACATAATGGGAAAATTATTCAGGAACATTTCATTCTGGAGGAAATACTGCCCACATTGACAATGCCTCAACATACCTGGGCTTATTTAAAAAAACAAAAAACTATAATCCATACTTTCTGAGCACATGAGCTTGTTGGAACAACAACGAAAAAGTTATCTTGGGATTGAACAGCTACTAGCGGGGCTCAAAAAGTTTTCTGTAACAGAAAAGGATACAATGGTAGATGATATTTACCCATTCTTCGCACAATAGTCAAGGAAATTTCCTGAGGGGTTCTCTATTTATGAACATTCTTCCTGTCGAAAGAGGTAGCCAGAATTTTTTTTTAAGATTGATGTATTTTTAGAGAGAGAAAAAGAGTCAGTTGGGGGGAGGGGCAGACGGAGAGAATTTTTCAAGCAGACTCCCCACTGATTACAGAGTCCAGTGCAGGGCTTGATCTCAGGACCTATAAGATCATGACCTGAGCCGAAACCAAAATCAGGCACTTAATCGACTGAGCCACCCAGGCTCCCCCGGTACCCAGAATTTTGCTTATAAGAGACCAAACTGAGGGAGATTAATAAATATGATTTACTACTGTATGCCAGGCACTCATGCTAAGCCCTAGGAATATATGAGTGAAGAGAGAAGCTTATAGTTTAATGGAGGAAACCTACAGACAAGTAATTATAATAATGATCAATATTTTGATGAAATGAATAACGTGCATTGTGATACGTAGAATAAGGGTCAGCAAGAAAAAGAATGAAACGGGATGGTAAAGGTACTGGGAAAGCTTTGATGGGGAATAAATGTCTTACGGGAGACCTGGGCTAAGTCTTAAGGACAAATAGGAATTATCCCTATACAAAGGGTAGGGCGGGAATGGGAAGAGAAACTCAGAGTCAACAGAGAAATCAGCAAATACAGCAGGTTTAGTGAACTAAAAACAGGCTTTAGTAAAGGAGGTATGTAACTGAAGACATAGGCTCTTCCTGGTAAGCCCTGTGAAGGGTACCTACTAAAATGTAACTGTCAAGTACCCACTGAGATTTTATTCATGTAACTGCAATTAATTTTGTCTTTTTTTTTTTTTTTTTTAAGATTTCATCTATTTATTTGACAGAGAAAGAGAGAGAGAGAGAGCACAGGCAGAGGGAAAGGGAGAAGCAGGTTCCCTGTCGAGCAGGGAGACTGATGAGGGGCCCGATCCCAGAACTCTGGGATCATGACCTGAGCCAAAGGCAGATGTTTAACCGACTGAGCCACTCAGGCGCCCCTGACTCATTCCTGCCGTCGTGTCACAAAAGCAGCCACAGACAATATATGAGCACAGGGACACGGCTTATGTCCTGGTAGAACGTGATTCACAGACAGGGGCCACTTCACCAAGGTTTCTAGTAAGTGAAAGAGCTGTCAGTTAAACCGAGGGCTTTGGATCCCCCAAATAGTGGTCCTTCCTAGCCTCCCTAAGCCCCACAAAAAAACCTTGAACTTTTAATATCTGCCTGGATACACTTGCCTCTCACTTTTCTCTCACACTGTCACCCACCAGAGGCCATCTGAGATCTTGGTCTGTTTGGAAAATGGTGCTCAACAGAGAAGGGAAACCCTGCCCCTCTCCTTTCAGTGCATCCTCTGCTCTAGAGAGGCGGGAGGCACAAATTCTATACAGAGAATGGCTTCTCTTGTCCCAGGGTAAGCATGCCTTCCAAGTTTTTCTGACTTCTTCCCCTCCTCATCAGCCTGCCTGGGCATGGCACCTAAGTGCTCCCAGAATGGATGTTGGCTGCGTGCAGGTTACAGGGATCACTGCATTCCAAATCTGAATTTATTTTCCTCCCCTCATAGCCTCCAGCAAACAGAGTAAATCATAGTTAGCGTGCAAGCCTAAATATAAAAGCCTATTAAACCCATTATATAGCTGAAATATAGCACTGTTCCACCACTAGAAGTTCTGTCATGTTTAGTAAAAGTGAGGCTCTTGGACCATGAAACTCACACTGAAAGGCATAAAAATATTTAAGAAGTAGGAACCCCAAGCCTTTGGGGGAAGGGAGAAAAAGAATGAAACCGGCTACCTTTAATAATTTATTTCTCTTGTTCTTTATCCTCTTTTGAATTTGAGAAAATCCTTAAGGCTTAGAAGGGACTTGTGCATGCCAAACAATTTATCTCTATGAATTCCTTTTTTGTGCACTTCACATGTCACAGACATACAATAATGCCACCATTACTTGCCAGTTGCATGAACTTTGATCTCAAATGGGTCATGGGTCGGTTTCCAACAAAGCACTAAATGTGAAATGATAAGCAACTTCCATGCCTATGATATTACGAGATTTTATTTTTCACACAGTGGGCACAATGGCGTATTTCTGTTTTTATTTTTCAGTTAATGACTATACTGTGGATACTGCTAGAAGTCGGGGACAGGTCTAACAATTTCCTTGAAAACTTCTCAGCATTACACAATCCAGTATAAGATATCTTATTTCCTAACCATTTAATGGACATTTCATCATTCATGAATATTAGAGGATGTTATTATAAAAGAAAGGCCATTGACAAAATTTGCCTTATAATTGAAAATCTCACATTTTAAGAGTTATGACATTGGTCACTGGGTTTTTTGAAGTTTTTATTTCAGTTCTAGTTAGTTAACATACAGTGTAACATCAGTTTAAGGGGGGCAATATAATGATCCCACACTTCCATACATCACCCAGGGCCCATCATGGCAGGTGCACTCCTAAATGCCCTCACCTCTACACTCTCCAGAGTTAAAAGTCTGATTCTTGAGGGGAGCCTGGGTAGCATCTGCCTTCGGCTCAGGTCATGATCCCAGGGTCCTGGGATCAAGGCCTTTGTTGGGCTCCCTGCTCTGCGGGGAGTCTGCTTCTCCTTCTGTCCTTACCTGGTCTTGTGCTCATGCTCTCTCTCTCTCAAATAAATAAATAAAATCTCAAAAGCAAAACAACAACAAAAGGAGTCTGTTTCTTGGTTTCCCTCCCTCTCTCTCTCTTTTAAAACTGAACGATGGGGGGGGAGGAGTCAAGATGGCGGAGAAGTAGCAGGCTGAGACGACATCGGGTAGCAGGAGATCAGCTAGATAGCTTATCTAACCATTGTGAACACCTATAAATCCAACGGGAAATCGAAGAGAAGAAGAGCAACAATCCCAGAAACAGAAAATCGATCACTTTCTGAAAGGTAGGACCTGCGGAGAAGTGAATCCAAAGCGACGGGAAGATAGATCCCGGGGGGAGGGGCCGGCACCCGGCAAGCGGTGGAGCGACGGAGCACAAAATCGGGACTTTTAAAAGTCGGCTCCACTGGGAGACATCGCTCCAGAGGCTAAACTGGGGGGAAACCCGGGCGGGGTCAGCATAACCCCAGGACCCGCGGGGTCACAGAAGGACTGGGGGTGTCTGAGTGCCGCAGAGCTCGCAGGTATTAGAGCGGGGAAGCCGGCTATAGCGACAAAGCCGAGGAGTGAGCTCTAAGCCCGGGGTTACCTTGTGCCGGTCGCAGGCTGGGTGGGCTCGGAGCGCGGCCGCAGGCCGCGGAGACAAAAGCGACCCGGCGCTTTTCTCCAGCTCCAACAATTGACTGCTTTCCTCGAGGCGCGACCGCAAGCCAGGGAGGCGGGGCTATTGGGCGCTTTGCTCTGAGAGCGCACTGAGTAGCGGAACCCCAAGCTCTCGGCTCCTCCGGGCCGGAGACTGGGAGGCCGCCATCTTCATTCCCGTCCTCCGGAACTCTACGGAAAGCGCTCAGGGAACAAAAGCTCCCGAAAGCGAACCCGAGCGGATTACTTAGCCTGGCCCCTGGCAAGGGCGGTGCAATTCCGCCTGCGGCAAAGACACTTGAGAATCACTACAACAGGCCCCTCCCCCAGAAGATCAACAAGAAACCATCCAAAACCAACTTCAGTCACCAAGAACAGCGGAATTCCACAGCAGGAGAAAGCAAATCCTACCTGGACAAAATGACAAGGCGGAAAAACTCACCTCAAAAAAAAGAACAAGAGGCCGTACCGAAGGCTGGAGACCTAATCAATACAGACATAGGTAGCATGACAGATCTAGAGTTCAGAATGACAATTCTCAAGGTTCTAGCCGGGCTCGAAAAAGGCATAGAAGATATTAGAGAAACCCTCTCCGGAGAGATAAAAGCCCTTTCTGGAGAAATAAAAGAACTAAAATCTAACCAAGTTGAAATAAAAAAAGCTATTCATGAGGTGCAATCAAAAATGGAAGCTCTCACTGCCAGGATAAATGAGGCAGAAGAAAGAATTAGTGACATAGAAGACCAAATGACAGAGAATAAAGAAGCTGAGCAAAAGAGAGACAAACAACTACTGGAACACGAGGAGAGGATTCGAGAGATAAGTGACACCATAAGACGACACAACATTAGAATAATTGGGATTCCAGAAGAAGAAGAAAGAGAGAGGGGAGCAGAAGGTATATTGGAGACAATTATTGGAGAGAATTTCCCTAATATGGCAAAGGGAACAAACATCAAAATCCAGGAGATGCTAAGAACGCCCCTCAAAATCAATAAAAATAGGTCCACACCTCGTCACCTGATAGTAAAATTTACAAATCTTAGCGACAAAGAGAAAATCCTGAAAGCAGCCCGGGAAAAGAAGTCTGTAACATACAAGGGTAAAAACATTAGATTGGCAGCGGACCTATCCACAGAGACCTGGCAGGCCAGAAAGAACTGGCATGATATATTCAGAGCACTAAACGAGAAAAACATGCAGCCAAGAATACTATATCCGGCTAGGCTATCATTGAAAATAGAAGGAGAGATAAAGAGCTTCCAGGACAAACAAAAGCTGAAAGAATTTGCAAACACCAAACCAGCTCTACAGGAAATATTGAAAGGGGTCCTCTAAGCAAAGAGAGACCCTAAAAGTAGTAGATCAGAAAGAAACAGAAACAATATACAGTAACAATCACCTTACAGGCAATACAATGGCACTAAATTCATATCTCTCAATAGTTACCCTGAATGTTAATGGGCTCAATGCCCCAATCAAAAGACACAGGGTATCAGAATGGATAAAAAAACAAAACCCATCCATATGCTGCCTACAAGAAACTCATTTTAGACCCGAAGACACCTCCAGATTTAAAGTGAGGGGGTGGAAAACAATGTACCATGCTAATGGACATCAGAAGAAAGCTGGGGTGGCAATCCTTATATCAGATCAATTAGATTTTAAGCCAAAGACTATAATAAGAGATGAGGAAGGACACTATATCATACTCAAAGGGTCTGTCCAACAAGAAGATCTAACAATCTTAAATATCTATGCCCCTAACATGGGAGCAGCCAACTATATAAACCAATTAATAACAAAATCAAAGAAATACATCGACAGTAATACAATAATAGCAGGGGACTTTAACACTCCCCTCACTGAAATGGACAGATCATCTAAGCAAAAGATCAACAAGGAAATAAAGGCCTTAAATGACACACTGGACCAGATGGACATCACAGATATATTCAGAACATTCCATCCCAAAGCAACAGAATATACATTCTTCTCCAGTGCGCATGGAACATTCTCCAGAATAGACCACATCCTGGGTCATAAATCAGGTCTCAATCGGTACCAAAAGATCGAGATCATTCCCTGCATATTTTCAGACCACAATGCTCTGAAGCTCGAACTCAATCACAAGAGGAAATTTGGAAAGAACGCAAATACATGGAGACTAAACAGCATCCTTCTAAAAAATGAATGGATCAACCAGGAAATTAAAGAAGAATTGAAAAAATTCATGGAAACAAATGATAATGAAAACACAACAGTTCAAAATCTGTGGGACACAACAAAGGCAGTCCTGAGAGGAAAATATATAGCAGTGCAAGCCTTTCTCAAGAAACAAGAAAGGTCTCAAATACACAACCTAACCCTACACCTAAAGGAGCTGGAGAGAGAACAACAAAGAAAGCCTAAACCCAGCAGGGGAAGAGAAATCATAAAGATCAGAGCAGAAATCAATGAAATAGAAACTAAAAAAACAATAGAACAAATCAACAAAACTAGGAGCTGGTTCTTTGAAAGAATTAATAAGATTGATAAGCCCCTGGCCAGACTTATCAAAAAGAAAAGAGAAAGGACGCAAATAAATAAAATCATGAATGAAAGAGGAGAGATCACAACCAACACCAAAGAAATACAAACAATTATAAGAACATACTACGAGCAACTCTATGGCAACAAATTTGACAACCTGGAAGAAATGGATACATTTCTAGAGATGTATAAACTACCACAACTGAACCAGGAAGAAATAGATAACCTGAACAGACCCATAACCAGTAAGGAGATTGAAACAGTCATCAAAAATCTCCAAACAAACAAAAGTCCAGGACCAGACGGCTTCCCAGGGGAATTCTACCAAACATTTAAAGAAGAATTAATTCCTATTCTCCTGAAACTGTTCCAAAAAATAGAAATGGAAGGAAAACTTCCAAACTCATTCTATGAGGCCAGCATCACCTTGATCCCAAAACCAGACAAGGATCCCACCAAAAAAGAGAATTACAGACCAATATCCTTGATGAACACAGATGCGAAAATTCTCACCAAAATACTGGCCAATAGGATCCAACAGTACATTAAAAGGATTATTCACCACGACCAAGTGGGATTTATTCCAGGGCTGCAAGGTTGGTTCAACATCCGCAAATCAATCAATGTGATACAATACATTAATAAAAGAAAGAGTAAGAACCATATGATACTCTCAATAGATGCTGAAAAAGCGTTTGACAAAGTGCAGCATCCCTTCCTGATTAAAACTCTTCAAAGTGTAGGGATAGAAGGCACATACCTCAACATTATCAAAGCCATCTATGAAAAACCCACCGCAAATATCATTCTCAATGGAGAAAAACTGAAAGCTTTTCCGCTAAGGTCAGGAACACGGCAGGGATGTCCGTTATCACCACTGCTGTTCAATATAGTACTAGAAGTCCTAGCCTCAGCAATCAGACAACAAAAAGAAATTAAAGGCATCCAAATCGGCAAAGAAGAAGTCAAACTATCACTCTTTGCAGATGATATGATACTATATGTGGAAAACCCAAAAGGCTCCACTCCAAAACTGCTAGAACTTATACAGGAATTCAGTAAAGTGTCAGGATATAAAGTCAATGCACAGAAATCAGTCGCATTTCTTTACACTAACAACAAGACAGAAGAAAGAGAAATTGAGGAGTCAGTCCCATTTACAATCGTACCCAAAACCATAAGATACCTAGGAATAAATCTAACCAAAGAGGCAAAGAATCTATACTCAGAAAACTATAAAGTACTCATGAAAGAAATTGAGGAAGACACAAAGAAATGGAAAAATATTCCATGCTCATGGATTGGAAGAACAAATATTGTGAAAATGTCTATTTTACCTAAAGCAATCTACACATTTAATGCAATCCCTATCAAAATCCCATCCATTTTTTTTAAAGAAATAGAACAAATAATCCTAAAATTTATATGGAACCAGAAAAGACCTCGAATAGCCAAAGGAATATTGAAAAAGAAAGCCAAAGTCGGTGGTATCACAATTCCAGACTTCAAGCTCTATTACAAAGCTGTCATCATCAAGACAGTATGGTACTGGCACAAAAACAGACATATAGACCAATGGAACAGAATAGAGAGCCCAGAAATAGACCCTCAACTCTGTGGTCAACTAATCTTCGACAAAGCAGGAAAGAATATCCAATGGAAAAAAGACAGCCTCTTCAACAAATGGTGCTGGGAAAATTGGACAGCCACATGCAGAAAAATGAAATTGGACTATTTCCTTACACCACACACGAAAATAGACTCAAAGTGGATGAAGGACCTCAATGTGCGAAAGGAATCTATCAAAATCCTTGAGGAGAATGCAGGCAGCAACCTCTTTGACCTCCACCGCAGCAACTTCTTCCTAGGAACATCGCCAAAGGCAACGGAAGCAAGGGCAAAAATGAACTATTGGGATTTCATCAAGATCAAAAGCTTTTGCACAGCAAAGGAAACAGTTAACAAAACCAAAAGACAACTGACAGAATGGGAGAAGATATTTGCAAACGACATATCAGATAAAGGGCTCGTATCCAAAATCTATAAAGAGCTTATCAAACTCAATACCCAAAGAACAAATAATCCAGTCAAGAAATGGGCAGAGGACATGAACAGACATTTCTGCAAGGAAGACATCCAGATGGCCAACAGACACATGAAAAAATGCTCCACATCACTCGGCATCAGGGAAATACAAATCAAAACCACAATGAGATACCACCTCACACCAGTCAGAATGGCTAAAATTAACAAGTCAAGAAATGACAGATGCTGGCGAGGATGCGGAGAGAGGGGAACCCTCCTACACTGCTGGTGGGAATGCAAGCTGGTGCAACCACTCTGGAAAACAGTGTGGAGGTTCCTCAAAAAACTGAAAATAGAGCTACCCTACGACCCAGCAATTGCACTCCTGGGTATATATCCTAAAGATACAAACGTGGTGCTCCGAAGGGGCACGTGCACCCGAATGTTTATAGCAGCAATGTCCACAATAGCCAAACTGTGGAAAGCGCCTAGATGTCCATCAACAGATGAATGGATAAAGAAGATGTGGTATATATACACAATGGAATACTATGCAGCCATCAAAAGACATGAAATCTTGCCATTTGCGACGACGTGGATGGAACTAGAGGGTATCATGCTTAGCGAAATAAGTCAATCGGAGAAATATAACTATCATATGATCTCTTTGATATGAGGAAGTGGAGATGCAAGGTGGGGGGGTTTGGGGGGAGGTAGGAAAAGAAAAAATGAAAAGATGGGATTGGGAGGGAGACAAACCATAAAAGACTCAATCTCAAGAAACAGACTGAGGGTTGCGGGGGGGAAGGGGGATGGGAGAGGGTGGTGGGGAAATGGACATTGGGGAGGGTATGTGCTATGATGAGTGCTGTGAAATGTGTAAACCAGACGATTCACAGACCTGTACCCCTGGGGATAAAAATACATTATATGTTTATTAAAATAAAAAAATTAAAAAATAAAAAAAAAAAAGATACAGTTTAAAAAAAAAAAAAAAAAAAAAAACTGAACGATGGTAAGACCTGGTTTCACAAAGCCGTTACTGAAGCTGTGGGTATTTATGCATGAAGCTGTAATAATTTTAAAACCTTCAGTTAGCAGAAATCTCTATCATTGATATAAGTCATACAAGAAGTGTTAAATAGCACACATTTTATATTAAAATGTGAGGCAGGGTATTTATAGCAAGACCACTATTGTAGCTTCAATATTAAGATATGGAAATGAACTTGGACCTATGACCAAAAGTGCTGTGGTCAGCTGGGTGTGCTGAGTAACTGAGTGTTACGAATGGTGACGACATCGTTAAAGTTTCAGAGTATAACCAACTATCTCTACGCAAACCCCCCATCTTTTTGCTCGCCCTCTATGGTCCTGGATTATTCTAGAAGGTTTGTGAGTTTTGTCTTAAGAGAACCCACAAACCTAAGAATCCAATAATATAGCTCTGATTCAATTTAATTAAGTGTACTAAATCTGAGTTATATGCTCATTTAAAGAAATGGCAGTTATGATTATTTCTAAAATATTATTTTAGTACTTTATGAATTATATAGATGGTAGTTTGGCCAACCTGAAGGCTTTAAAATTATCACCATCATTATTATTTTGTACTAGGAGGTTAAACGTGAACAGCCAATGTGTGCAACCATGTCCTCACAGTGATGAATTTTATAACCCTTAAAGTTAGGGTTCTCAGTTATTAGATTTTGTTAATCACTTTCCTCTTATTAAAGTCTTTTAAATAAGACTCACAAAATTATTAATGACATCGTTCCTCTTTTATAGTTAAACTCTACTCCAATTCACCAAACTACTGCGTGCAAGATGGGTTGACAACTTCTAATATTCTTGTGATTATTCTAGATAGGCTTTATCGGAAGCATTTTTGAAATACTGATGATCACAAAAATCTCCTCCCATTTTACAACAATTCTTAACTTCATGTAAGGTACACACAACGTAAACCACTAGCCTCTTGCCTTTTCACTAAAGGTAGAATTCACACCAAAGGGATTCAACCATTTATAACATTCTCTCTGTTCAGTAGGATTATTTTTACATCTTTAGGGCATTGTAGGTTAAGAAAGCTGGCACAAAGGATTACATTTTATGCTTTTATAATGCATAGCTCTCAGGAATTACACTGAAACACTTTGCGAGTTAAAATAACCCTATGTTTGAGATTGGCCGTCAGATGTGTTATATGTAGCATAAGGATTGAGTATGAGGATTTTCTAACTCTACCTTCATGAAAATCAAGTCTAGCCACCCTGCTATATTTTGTAGGACCCTCTCCACTGGATAAGACACGGTTCTTCTAAGAGTTATTTAAAATGGTTGAGAAAAGATTTTCTCCCCATTTGGGCAGTTGAGAAGCTCCACCTGAGGTGAGCTCAGAAACGCTACCTGGTCAGAAGGCCCAGGGGGCCAGGAACCCCACAGGGAGGACGACCCACTCCTCTGTGTAAGGGATCCGTGCTCTCTGACCTCAGCGGAAAAGCTGATCCATACCCAGGGGGACAAGGCTGAGGAGTTACCACAAGCAAGCCGCTTAGCTTGTTGATGTGAAAGCCTAACGTCAGTAATGTCAATCAGCAACACTTTCTGGGTGCTCAGGAGTGGGTTTCTACCACAGCCCTCTGGCTGCCTCTGTTAATCATTGAACTCTTTTTCTGAATTTGAGAATGAGTCATGGCTTTAACTCATCCGGCCTCAATGGCCTGCCCTAGGATTTCCAGGTCAAAGGAAAAGGAAAAAAGAGGAAAATGACAACTGCCAACAGAAGAGAGGCCCGTGACAAGGGTTTGGGTTGAAAAATAATGCCGACCTCAAGATGACCTTCAGAACAACAGCACTCCCTGCTCCTGGATAACTGAGCCTCGACGACAACACAACATCTAGAAGGAGAATGCAGCTTTCTTTTACTTACCACATTTTGAGTTTTGCTAATATTTAGTATGAATGGCTACTCTTGATGGGCAATCTGCTGTCCTGATCTATATAGAAAGCAACGGGTTCCCAGAGATTCAAAGGGAACATGTGTGACTGATTCTCCAAGAGAGAAAATCATACGTAAACATACAAAGGTTTTGAAGGCTCTGGCCTAGTGACTGCATCACCCAGTACTTACTGTTGATAAAACTGGGTATGATTTTGTTGTCTTCCTGGTTTTCATTTTATGACAGTCATTTCAGGCATCCAATTGTCAGTGTTCTTTAGAGATCCTGAAGCCAAAATGATGCCCCCCCCCTTGACCAAATTAGATATAAACAAGAAAATCTGAACTTAGGGAAGAAGAAAATCACTTTTCAAAGATTCAATAACCAGTATATTGTTCCTAATTATCCTGCCAGATGAAATTTTAAGACCTCAGATAAGAGCAGAATATGTCAAGTTAGATCAATGTGGTTTTCTGGTCAAATATATTGTTTGACTTAATTACTAAATTTAAAAAATACATCCAAGATAAACTTTAGGAACTGAGGAAGCCCTGAGGTCACATCTCACTATCTACCAGGCAGACCCCATCTGCGGCCCCAAATTCCAATGAGCGATCCATTGCTGCTGAAATTTATTCTCTAAATTGCTTATTATCTAATGATAAACTATTAAATAGGGTCAGGGAAATAAACACAATAAGTTTTCCGTACATGACTCAGCGGGCTAGCCGCTTAATTTTAGTAAGTTCCAAAGCACAGATTTCACATTTTCCTAACCACCTAGAATGGAGTTAACACTCGCTGTCACAAGTCATCATTCTATCTTATCCTCAAAATAAACCCATGAGGTTGGGATCACCGCCCCATTCTACAGATGCAGATGGCGAGGCTCCCTGAGCTTGGGAACATTCAGTAGAGATTCACTCATCCCAACAATTATTGGTTGAGGGCCTGCGATGAGCCAGGCACAGCTAGCAGATACACTTAAACCAAAATCTAATAAGCACCCCTATTGTCAGAAACATGGCGGCAATATTTTCCTCAAGACAGAGAAGCAGAGCAGTTTCCAATCTATTTGAGCTGCCCCATGAGCTGAAATCTCTTTGCTTTCCCAGTACTGTGCCAAGCAACCTCTGACAATCTGAGAGCTGGGAGGTAATGGCTCTATCTACCCTCTGGAATACTACTTATAGGCAAAAATAGTGAGGTGGGGCTGTGAGCCAGCTGTCCCCTTCCCACCACAGGGCCTTTCTCTGGACTTGCTCTCTCTGCCTATGCCGCACCTTTTCTATTTCTATTAACTCTTATTTGAAAAGCAGTCTTCTAAAAAGTAGGTTCTTGGGGCACCTGGGTGGCTCAGCAGGTTAAGCATCTGCCTTCAGCTCAGGTCATGGTCCCAGGGTTCTGGGATCAAGCCCCACACTGGGCTCCCTGCTCACTGGGGAGCCTGCTTCTCCCCCTCCCACTGTTGCTCCCCGTGCTTATTCTCTCTCTCTCTGTCAAATAAATTAATAAAATCTTAAAAAAAAAATAGGGTCTTTACAGGAAAAAAAGGCCTGATTAAGAAAAAAAAAAGCAAAATACACATGGTTTAAAAAAAAAAAGAAGTTTAAATTCTTTTTCTCTATTTTTCAGCAAAATATAAATGATCAAAATTAGCCTAAGAAAAGAATGAAAATCTATACCGACCAATAATGATAAGAGATAACTAAAGACGTACCTTTAACAAAATCTTCAGACTCAGGTGGTTCCAGATACAGTCTTAAAAAACTGATGATTCATGTCATTTAATGTGCTCTAGCTCAAGAAAAAATGCATTAATCTCCATTTTATCCAGCTACACAACACCTTATTAACAAAACCCAATAGATAGTACAAACAAGAAACTTATAAATCAGTTTCGTTTATGAACATAGATGCAAAATTGTAGGTCAAATATTATCAATCCAGCAATAAATAAAAAGAGAAACAATTTGGTTTATTCTAGATATGCAAGGATACTTTAGTATAAATAATCTTTCCAGAGAATGCATTATACCAAAAACTTCAGTGTGAAAATGAATATTGCTATAATTATAACGATAGTATACTAAAATGAGATTTATCAAAATTCACCATCCATTCCTAATTTTAAAATCCTCCAAATAAAATAGATGCGAAAGGAAAATCTGATAGACACTGTTTGCCACGATCCAAGAGCAACATCAAGCTAAACAGTGAAACCAAAGCCATCTTCCTATTAAAATCAGAATATCCACAGTGGCATTATTATTCAACATCATCTCAGAGCTAATATATTAGATAAGAAATATAATTATATAATTATAAATACTGGAAAATAAAAGACAAAATTATTATTTTTTGCAGGATGTAATTATAGACACAGAAACTCAAAAAACTGGTTTAATAAATTAATACTATAAAAAATTAGCATACTGTACGCCAGATGCTTTTCCACATGTTTACATTTACTAAATCATTTATTCCTCATTTCATCCTATGAATTGTATTTTTTCCAGATAATATACCTAATTCATACGATGAATCTATAGTCCCAGACTGCACAACCAAAAAATAAGAAACCTAGAATTTGAACTCATACTCTATAGCTCCAGAAACTGGGCACTACCTTAAATTGCTTCTTGCATCATTAACTAGAAAAATATATTTAGGGATCTCCGGGTGGCTAGGTCAGTTAAGCATCTGCCTTCGGCTCAGGTCATGATCCCAGGGTCCTCGGATCAAATTCTGCATCAGGCTCCTTACTCAGCAGGGAGCCTGCTTCTCCGTCTGCCTGCTGTTCCCCCTGCTTGTGCTTGGTCTCTCTCTCTCTCTCTCTCTCTGAAAAATAAATAAATAACTTTTCTTTTAAAAAAAGAAAACTAGCTTCTCGGCCTTTTGGCTAAGATCAAGTGTAGTAAAAAGAAAAATATATTTACAACATATACTATCAACCATCATACCACCAATATACAATGAATTCTAAAAATTAATAGTAATAATAATAATAATAGGTAAGCAAGTCAATAGAAACACTGCCAAAGGATATGAATGGTTAAATCACAGAACAGGACGTTCAACTGGCCAATTAGCATAAAAAATGTTCAACCTACCAGACAAATACAAGCAAAAGCAGCAGGCAAATTACAAAGATTGATAAAAATCAAGTGCTCTCAAGGATACTGGAAAACAGTATCTTACCATCTTATACTCAGATGTTCTTGGTGGGAGCTTAAGAATGAATTGCTATACTTTTAAAATCTGGCCCTAAAACTTAAAATGTAATATACACATACTCTTTTACCCACAAATTTCACTTTGGGGAATCTCTCTTATCAAAATAAAAACATGGGGATGTAAGACTATTGCATATGAATACTTATTACAACATTGCTCTAGTTGCAATTAGTTACGATACAACCATTGTAAGCAGTAATGTGTAGATGAAAAAGGAAAAATAAGATTTCATATCTGTTACTCTTTAGGGAGGTCCACATATCGTTAGGTGAGAAGGCAATTGCCAAATACCGTATAGATTTTTAACAATCAGACGTTGTAAGGTATTTGCTCTTATCTGGGCGTTGAGAAAGGCTGTTAATATTGGCTTCCCCTGGGAGTGAAATAAAGGAGGCAGGTACAAGGGCAAAGACTTAAATACATGAACTGTCCCACTTGAAAAAAAAAATGTAATCTGAAACTGAATACCTGAGAGGGTGCGGGGCTTTCTCAGTCAGCAGAGCATGCGAGTCTTGATCTCGGGGTCATGAGTTCGAGCCCCACGTTGCAGGCAGAAATTACTCTAAAACAAAAAACAAAAAATAAAAAAATGGAATACCTATAAATGCAGAGAACATTTCTGGAAGATACCCAAAAGGGGAATGGAATTTGACTATGGTAAGGGAAGAAGGTTTTTCTCTTTATAATTATTTTTAAAAATCTGATTAACTAGGGGCACCTTGGTGGCTCAGTTGGTTGAGCATATGACTCTTCATTTCGCCCTAAGTCATGATCTCAGGGTCATGAGATGGAGACGTACGACCAGCACCCCTCTCAGTGGGCAGCCCGCTTCTCTCCTTCTTCCTCTGCCCCTCCCCCTGCTCACAAGTGCGCTCTCTTTCTAAAATAAATAACTAAATCTTTTTTTTTTAATTCTTTTAAATATTTGAAAAATCTGATAAACTAATTCCAGTGATTTAAAAATAACTGCATGTTACTCTTCAAGGGATATTTAAATGTTAATGGGTAACACAGCTCTTTTTATCTGGGAGGAATAAGTCCATTTCAAATAGAGCAACAGGCCAAGAAGAAAGAGACTCTCCACATCATACCAAAGGGTCTGACTGACTTGGTCTACCTACTCATACCTCTTTTAAAATGTTTCCTGTGTCACATGGAAAACTTCAGCTCTTGAACTTAAAAGGAACTTGTCAGGATTTCAAGGAAGCTTGGAGCGGCGCATTTGGCATTGGAGTAATAATCCATGAGACATGGAGGGAAGATGTTGATAAACACAATATACACACCTATTAACACTCTTCACACCACCCACCACATGTCATTCTGGCATCAGGCTGATTCACACATCAGAAAGAACCAGAAAGGGGCGCCTGGGTGGCTCAGTGGGTTAAAGCCTCTGCCTTCAGCTCAGGTCATGATCTCAGGGTCCTGGGATCGAGCCCTGCCTCGGGCTCTCTACTCAGCAGGGGGCCTGCTTCTTCCTCTCTCTCTGCCTGCCTCTCTGCCTACTTGTGATCTCTCTCTCTGTCAAATAAATAAATAAAATCTTAAAAAAAAAAAAAGAACCAGAAACCTTTGTGTGTCCAAATTACTTTTTGTTTCCATGTCTCAAGGAAACCTGAAGTCGGTGATTGCATTTCACAAGGACACTGGGAAAAGCCATTTGTAGCTATCTAACTCGATGTGACCGGCAAAAGGTAGGCATTGATCACATGAAGAACAGAGGGCAATATTAAGAAAAGAAGTATTGTGCTATTATTCCTGGGCAAGTCCAGTGGGCAGAGATTACAATTATCAATTAAAAAAAAAAAGAAACTAATTACTTACATAAGTCATGCTATAATATCTGAACTGGTTGGATATGGGGAAGCACAAAGAAACACTTAAAAGTTCTTATTTGGAAGTCCTCAAGTTCAATTTTTCTCTTTTTATTGTCTTAATAAATCACACATCAAATAAATACTGTTGAAGGAAAAAAATTAAATGAAACATGTGTTGAATGTCAGGTTGAGTAGGAAATTTTAATTGCAGAATAATGGATATAGATGGATATAGATGACACTTTTAAGTAAAGTTATCACTTCCTTTCTCCCATCTCAGCTCCTAACACAAAGTGATAATTGCTTTAAAGGCAAAATAGTTCTGGATACACTGATAGTTTTTTTTTTTTTCCCAAGGACTATAAGTAGCAAATTTCAACACCCAATGAATCATGTTATTTCTCATCTCACTTAACAAATTCTAATAGGTGGCTAAAAGTCTCTTACAGGGTATTCATTTATCGCAGTACAAAACATCTGAGGTTGAAATCTGGCCCAGAAAATGGAGCAGAAAGATCAGGAAAGGGAAATTATAAAACCATCATCACAAGTAATATTCTGTTCTGTGGAACCTGAATCATACCATTTTCACTATCCATAGATTTCCTTCTCAAAAAAAAAAAAAAAGAAAGAAATAATCAAAAACTTAGAAATCTCAATAAAATATCGACAAACACGGAGTCTCCTAAATGAACTCATTGTGAGAGAGTTCAAAGAAAATGGGAAAAATATACTACATAAGGGCTTTTTACAGAAATGGAATAAACACTTGCAACATTCACAGAACGGACAGAAGATAATTGTGGTCAATTATATTATACTCCTACTCCTGAGAAAATATCTCACAGTCCAGGAAATGAGTTCTGAGATCCTTCCTGGATGTGGTAATATGTCCCAGTGAGCCTTATTGTCTATTAAATCCTTACTCTCACACAGTCAAAGACTGGATATGCATTTTTATTGATTTTTATGAACCACACCTTTTGTTCCAAAACAGACTTTTAAGATAGCTTAAAAGGACAAACACAATGTAAGACGAGCTCATCAATTAAAAGTACAAGCAAAGAAAAAAAAAAATAAAAAAAAAAAATAAAAGTACAAGCAAAGGAGAAAGGAAAATATGGATGGAAGCAGAAATGGAGAAAAATCAAGGCCAAAGAAGACACATTGTAATAACCTCACTCTTGCTAGTCATGGGCTACAGATTTGGTGCTAAGCTCTCTAGCAGCGCCTTAGAAGAGAAATATATCAAACTCGAGTATATTCTCACAAAAGGAAAAAAATCCTGATGAAGCTTCAGCATTGGTTCCAATCATTTCATTTGTAGTAATACTGAAAAATATAGCAATGGAGGGGCACCTGGGTGGCTCAGTTGTTAAGCGTCTGTCTTCGGCTCAGGTCACGATCCCAGGGTCCTAGGATCGAGCCCCGCATGGGGTTCCCTGATCAGCAGGACATTTGCTTCTCCCTCTCCCACTCTCCCTGCTATGTTTCCTCTCTCTCTCTCTCTCTATATATATATATGTATACATACATATACATATACATATGTATATGTATATGTATGTATACATATATATATAGCATTGGAGTAGATCTAACTCATAGAGTGTTTACTATAATTTCAGGTAATCTTCTGCATACATTACATGTATTAAATCATTTAATCCTCACAAAATCGAATGAAGTAGATAATACTATTATTCCTTTTTTATAGATCGGGAAACCAAGGAACAAAGAGGTTATGTATCTTGCCCAGGATCATGCACATAGCAGGGGATAAAGGGAGACACTTCTAAATGTAGACTTAGGTAAACAAGGTATAATCTTCAGGTCTGAGTAAGTGCAAACCTACAAAAACAAGCCAGCTAATAAATGATCCTATTTGAAACTAAATGCTGCTTGTAACATTAATATGGCATCGAGTGTAATGAGGAAAGTTCATTGGAGTTTGGAGTGCTACAACCTGATGACTCAATTTCCTCCCCATTTTTCTCTAATTAGACTACTGAGAAACCTAGGTCATATGGCCTGTTGTGATACCGTTTGGCCTTCCTTTGGTGAGAAGACATTCTCAATATATCAAGCACACCAGTGGTTTTTTTCCTCATTAGCTGGCAGCAACTCAAGAAATAGCACTTGGCATCAGCCCTTTTGGAAACACAAACAGAAAGGCAGGCAGTGCAACTACGGAGCAGTTTCCAACCATAAGATTAAAAAAAAGGATCCAAAATATGCATATATCATTTTGTTTTCTAGAATGTCATTTAAATAAAAACACAAAATTTCAGCCCTCTTGTGAATAACTGTGAAGTCCCCTCTCTTGGGAATCACTTTTTTTTTTAATTAACATATAATGTACTAGTAGCCCCAGGGGTACAGGTCTGTAAATCACCAGGCTTACACATGTCACATCACTCACCATAGCACATACCTTCCCCAATATCCATAACCCAACCACCCTCTCCGTACCCCCCCACCCCCCCAGCAACCCTCAGTTTGTTTTGCGAGATTAAGAGTCTTTTATGGTTTGTCTGCCTCCCGATTCCATCTTGTTTCATTTTTTCCTTCCCTACCTCCCAAACCCCCACTTCGCCTCTCAAATTCCTCATATCAGGGAGATCATATGATAATTGTTTTTCTCTGATTGACTTATTTCGCTCAGCATAAAACCCTCTAGTTCCATCCACGTTATTGCAAATGGCAAGATTTCATTTCTTTTGGTGGCTGCATAGTATTCCATTGTAGATATATATACCAGATCTTCTTTATCCATTCATCTGTCAATGGACATCTAGGCTCTTTCCATAGTTTGGCTATTGGGAACATTGCTGCTATAAACATTCAGGTGCACGTGCCCCTTCGGATCACTACATTTGTATCTTTAGGGTAAATACCCAGTAGTGCGATTGCTGGGCTGGGGAATCACTTTTTTTGAAGAAACCTACTTGATAACGTTCTTCGCTTAAAAATTTGGGGTGCCTGGGTGGCTCAGTGGGTTAAGCTTCTGCCTTCAGCTCAGGTCATGGTCCTGGGGTCCTGGGATTGAGCCCTGCATCGGGCTTTCTGCTCAGCAGGGAGCTCTCTCTTTCCCCTCTCTGTCTACCTGCTGCTCTGCCTACCTGTGATCTCCCTCTCTGCCAAATAAATAAATAAAATCTTTAAAAAAAAATAAAAATTTAATTCCTTCAAGTATGACTAATCTTCATAGTAGAAGACAGTTGTTTCTCACTGGGGGTGGGGCGCAATATAAAGAGCACGTGTGGAATTACATTACTAACGGTGTAGGCGCTTCTACCAAAAAAGACAAGGATCTTGAAAACAGAGTGATGACATCACATCAATGGGCAACTCAGTAAAAATAATGACGATGATCTGGTTGGATCTGGGGGCATATTTTTAAGTAGAGGGAAGCCAAGCTTTGGGGAAAGAAGTTTGTGGCAATGAACTTAGTGATGTCAAGTATCTGAATTCAGCAACCATGTGTTGTTGGTTGACTATGGACCCACGGACTTCTTCGACATCCAGAGGCTCTTATACAGAAAGCAAAAGGGCCTGACAAGAAACTGAAGCTGAATGGACACATTCTATTTGTATTCACAGATGGGCTGCAAGAATATTCCTTAGAAGTATGCCATCCAAGAAAATATATATATATATATATATATATATATATATGTATTTTTTTTAAATTTATTTGACAGAGATCTCAAGTAGGTGGAGAGACAGGCAGAGAGAGAGAGAGAGAGAGGAGGAAGCGGGCTTCCCGCTGAGCAGAGAGCCCGATACAGGGCTCGATCCCAGAACCCTGGGATCATGACCTGAGCCGAAGGCAGAGGCTTTAACCCACTGAGCCACCCAGGTGCCCCCAAGAATATATATTTATATGAAGTCCTAAGCTTAGATATCAACACCACCTTAAGGATGTATCATTATTTCATTTGTTTCCATTTTCCATACTCTTAACAGGATGCTTTTAAACTGACTTAAACAATAAGAGAACATAGTGTCTGATCTAACGAAAAGTCCACTGGAGGTAGGACTTCTGAGTTGGCTGATTTAGCAGCTCAAACAAGTCCAGGCTCCCATCAGTCATCTCACTCCAGCTCACTGCTTTGCCTTCCACGATGGGGACGTCCTACAACAGGTTTCCTGGTGATCAAGGCCTGGTTGTCCAAAGTAATGAGGGTATAGGAATCCTCTTTCATATTTTCAGGGAACAAATACATTTCTCCCCCAATTATGCAATAAGATCGCCTCCTTTCAGTCAGGCCCAGTATAGGTCCCATTACCAACAGAATGCCATGAGCTGATTGCTTAAGTCAGGTTACATAACCATCCCAGGTAAGAGATACAAGATCATCATGATTGCTTTCAAGCAGTTAAAGTCTATCCAGAAGTTGGGGTTGAGGTCACCTTTCCTAAGTCACTTGGGCTGCATCTTGTGGATGCCTGTATAAAGCCAGGGTTCCCCTATGAAAGGGTAAGCTGGGATTGGGTACTGGGTTGACAATCAACAGATCTTCTAGCCACAAAACCTTTTCCTAAGACTGTCAAGGGAAAATATTTTGTGTTATGCCCTGGTATATCTCGGGTGGGCTATAGGGGGCAGTAGTGACTCAGCACTTAGTGAATTTCTGCTGTGTAGTGAAGGACACTTCCTGGAGAGGTATTTTTCCTTAAGGGTCAAATACCACTTACTGTTACTAAATCATACCAGAAATAACTGGCATTTTCATCAATTAAAATCACAGCTGCTTAGAGTCAAAAGCATTGAGATATTGATTGGTTCTTGTTTATCAGTATCTCATTATAGGGCCTTTCTGTATTTTTGACTTAACAGACAGAATGATTTGAGTTAGCAAGAACAGTTTGTGCATTCACTTGACATATTAGAATGGGTGAACAAGCAAAGGATACTTCTACGTATTTATTCTATAGAAAGGAACATGCTTAACTGCTTAACATTAAACTCAAATGGTATAGGTGTCCAAAAACTAAGCTAATAAACACGCCAAGTTCTGATTTAATCAGGAAGACCTCTTAAATGAGTTAGCCTCTGAGCTGGAGATAAATGAAAAGGAAGATAGAGAGGGAAGATATTCCAGATAAACAGGCTCCAGTGGACAAAAAGAAAAGTCGAAGCAGGGTGGTAACAATCTGGGAAGACAGTCGTGGATGGGAGGACAGAAGAAAGGACCACAGGACTAGTTCACTGTTAACTCAAGGTGGATTCTGAATTACTGGGTAATGAGAAACCTTTCGAAGGAGATAGCAAGGAGATTCCTGCAGCACACCCACTCTGTACTAACATTTGCTGGTTGTCTCAAATGTATCAGATGCCCCATATATTTCTTTGATTCAATCACCACAAGAGCCTAGCACAGTGAGTTTTATCATTATCACCATCTTTTACGGATGAGAAAACCAAGGATCAAAGAAATTAATTGTCCAAATCACAGCTAGTAACTGGCGGAAGGAATTTAATCCGAATTTGTTTACGCCAAATCCCGAGCTTTTCCCCACGGCCTACTGTGTCCTGTCAGAGGAGAGAACGAGGTAGCAAGAATCTTAGCATTCACAACTGACCACAGGCCGTTGGAGGAAGATTCCAGTAATCTAAAGAAGGAGGGGGTGGCTAGCAGACAGAGCTTGTGTGAAATGCTTGATTATGGAGATGGAGATGAGATAATGTCCAGGTTAGCAAAGGGTTCTAAGGTAACTCCAGGTTCTGTGCTTGGCTCATTAGTCAAACGGTTCTGCTCCAACCAAAAGAGAGAGGACAAAATGTCAGGAGCTGATTGTCACTGCCATCAAGCAGAGTGATTGGGCCAAGTGACATTTGGAAGATATTTTTTTATGTAGCCGCATGGGTAATATTCCAGAGATTTCTCTCACTTGGAACAGAGCTAAATTTCAAATCTTCTTAAAATGTACTTAGTACCCAACCCAGTTGGAATTTGCTCTAATTTGGAAAAGGATTGAGTTAAATTTCCTTTTTTTTCTTTTACAGATTAACGATATAAAAAAGATACTTTAACACCTAAATTCTCTTACTCTAAAGTTTAGAGTAGAAACAGAGTATTATTTAAGGTCAACTGACAAGGAAAGCAAAGTAGTATGAATATTCACAGCAGAATCTGATGCATGGCAGTACTCCATGAAATACCAAGTTCTCCTTGTCAATTGTTTTTTTAAGATTTTATTTATTTATTTGACAGACAGAGATCACAAGTAGGCAGAAAGGCAGGCAGAGAGAGAGAGAGGAGGAAGCAGGCTCCCCACTGAGCAGAGGGCCCTGATGCGGGGCTGGATCCCAGGACCCTGGGAATATGACCTGAGCTGAGGGCACAGGCTTTAACCCACTGAGCCACCCAGGTGCCCCTCCTTGTCAATTTTAAATACAGAATCCGCTCCCTTCACAAAGTCTGATCTGCTTTTTGATTGTGTATGTTACAAGTGAGGTTGGTTCACAGGTCCGTTTTCCTCCGCAGGAAATTTCAGGGCAGAGATCACCTTTTGAGAAAACGCCTTTAGTGATTTAGTTTAGGAGGTGTATGGTCAATGCCTGTGGACCCAGAGCACGTTTGGTAAATGCAAATCGAACATTGTATATGAGTGCTGTCGGAAAGGAAAGAGCTCCTGTTCCTCCGTTTTTTCGGCCGCATGACTTCAAGAAAGTTCTTTAACATTCGGAACACCATCAGTGATGCCTACAGAACAGCATTCTGTGCAGACACACAGAGCAATGTAGGCAAAGACACCATAGAATTTATTTTATTAAATAAATCAGGTTCCAGCTGTGCAAACATTTTCGACAGCACGCTGTTGATCACCTTGGCCGTGGCCACGAGGCAAGCCTTGATCACGCACTCTGAGGATTTGATAGTAAGTAAGAGCCTTCTCTCCTAACATATTCTATACACCAACTGTCTTATAAATTCAGACTGGCAACCCTCAAAAGAGTCCTTCTTTCTACTGAAATGAAGTTTAATAATCATAAAAAATGGGGGGCGGAAGACCCGAGAAATGAATACATGCTTCTAGAATATGAGTTGTTTTTTTTCCCCCTACTTTCCCTTATCTGTTGACATTCCCTTGAGCAAAGAAACTATTTCTTTAGATTTCTGCAGCACATCCACTCTGTACATTTCAAGTCAATGATCACAGAACTCCCAAATGACTGGAGTAAGTTTTGGACTAAAAACAAATGTCAATGTTAAGAGTATGAGAAATAAAAAAGGACTCCACTGGGGGAAGACTGGAGGACACAAAGAAAGAGAATGATGGGGGTAGCTAAGAAACGATGGTTTCAGTCTCCGCTTGGAGGTTGGGAGGGAACGGGAAAAATCAGAAAGGCCATCATTCTGGAGAAGCTATCAATAGTCCCTGTGATGAATTCTGAAAGTGTGATCCCCTCAGACACAGATGCATCTTCAAATCACCATTCCTTTCTGGTGCCACGCAAAAAAAAAGAAAAAAGTATTTTTTAGACTTTGTCTTTAAGAGCTACTATGGTTCTGGGGAACAAAGAATAAATACAGAATTAGCACAAAGGTCAATGCTGTTTGCATTTAAGTCTAGGCCATACCACGAAATCACTACCTATAACTTTCCCCTGAACCCTTACCATGGACAAAGAGAAAAAAATGTATATAAAAGGGAGGCGGGGATTGGAAACCTTTGGCTGCAAAGGTTCTACCTGAGACTGGCAGCTTTTCTACCGTTTACAAATGAAATGAGAGACGAACCAGTCTTAAAACAATCAAGCTTAATAAGGGTGGGATTTTTAATAAACATTTTAATAAAATTTTTTTCTAGATTTTTATTAAAAATCTAGAGGTTTATTAAATATTAGAATGGTTCTCTGAAGACTTTTGATTGGACATGAACCTCTTTACTAAGGGGGCTCCCTGTGCTCTCCATCCCTACCTGGAGGGTGGTTATTCTGCCTCTCAGTTCTCCGGGTAAGGAAAAACAACAGTGTAACTGCCCAGAGCTCAAGATCTGCAGTCACACAGCTATAGGACTGAATCTGATGCAAGTACTTCCTGGCTGGGAGGTGTTCAGGAAGTGACTCCACCGCTCCGTGCCTCAGTTTCCTCACGTGTAAGTAGATATAGCAAGAGTACTGCCTTTTGGAATTGTTAGGAGTGTCCTTGAGCTCTGTACCTGACATGTGAACCCAATAACTGGGACCATTAATATTAAACATACGCCCTATTAGCAGAGTAGGAAATCGAGGGGCTGCTAGCTTGGGAAAACACGCTCACCTTGAGAGGTGCACCAGCAGGTGGGGCACAAGGACATAGAGCGAGCCCCCCACCAGTTGTCCCCGGATGGCTTGGGTCTGTCACTGGAAGGGAACATTGGGAAGGGACAGCCCCACCATTTCCCACGAAGGGCAGAGAGGAGGCAGCCCGACATGGCTACACCTCCTTCCCTGGATATCTGTGTGAGCAATAGGTTGTTTAAAGTTCTGACTTCCCACTTTTAAAGCTCCTGCAAGTAAGCTTTACAAACTCAGGGCCAGCCCCGGTCTTCAGGGGTTTGAGGAAATGGAGCGTCGGACTTTGGGGTTTAGAACATTAAAAGGATCGTACATCTCTTTCCTCATGCAGCCCCCAGGCTGAGAGGATCATCTCTCATTTTAAAAAGCTTTCATTTTTCAGGGCCCCTTGGTACCTCAGATTCATTTTATATCTGAGTTTTATAGCTATTATTTATTTATTTTGGGGGGTAGTCTACATTTATCTTTTCTCTGCTTTCCTTTTGTGCTTTCTTTTGGGGTATTGTTTTTTGGGAATGCGCTTTGGGTTAGAACCCAGCTAATACGCTCTAATGACAAGGAGGTCCACGGTGAGTTTTTGAAACTGATGGATAATAAATCAGCAGACTACTTTTTGAAGTCTTCTCAAAGACCTCCTTAACAACTATTTTTAAAAGTCAAGGATATGGCTTTGCAACATGTTCTGTAGCAACTTGTTTTAACACATATGATTTAAGAAATGGCAACATGTGGGACTTTTTTTTTTAATTTACTTATTTATTTGACAGAGAGAGATAGATCACAAGTACGCAGAGAGGCAGGCAGAGAGAGGGAAGCAGGCTCCCTGCTGAGCAGAGAGCCCGATGTGGGGCTCGATCCCAGGACCCTGAGATCATGACCTGAGCTGAAGGCAGAGGCTTAATCCACTGAGCCACCCAGGTGCCCCTTAAGGTGTTTTGTTTTTTTTTTAATTTACTTATTTATTTGACAGAGAGCGATAGATCACAAGTACGCAGAGAGGCAGGCAGAGAGAGGGAAGCAGCATGTGGGACATTTTTAAAGCCTTTTATCAGAGCCTCTCTGAAAGCTTTTATTGACGTGAGCCCACGGATCCAACTTATTGTGTTGAAAACAGAGGTTCCAAGAAGCTAACAGAATTACCCAAGATCATCTAATAAATGGTAACCAATCTAAACATGGAATCCAGGAACCCTGACCAGAGCAAGATCCTTTATGTGCATCAGAGTAACTGAAGAGCTTTTCAGACTGGAGGTTTTCTCATCCCCATGCTGCAAGAATCCGTTTCAGGAATGTGGGAAATGGCCCAGGAAAATCCATTTTTATACATATTTATACATACTATATATTTTTTTACTATACATACTATACATTTTAACTAATCCTGAGCCTGGTGATCCACGGGCCACATTTCAAAAGCTGTATCTTTAAATTGCACACAGAGCTCTGAGACCGTGAGTCTCCAACTGTTTGGTTTCAGGAACCATATAAACCTTTAAAAAATATTGAAAATCCCCCAAAGCTTTTGTTTTCGTAGGTCATATCTATTATATGTAGTGTATTAGAAGTGTGGCTGGAGATGTTTTTCAAGTACCTACTTATAAATTCATTTAAAAATAAAATAAAAATATGTTACATGTCAACATAGATATACTGGTTTTGAAAAATAACTATTTTCTAAAACAAAAAAAAATTCGTGTGAAGAGTGGCATAATTTTATATTTTGGCAAATATCTCTAATAATGGGCTTGATGGAATGTACCTGGAGTCTCATATCTACTTCTGTATTCCTTCTGTTGCAAAATGTTGCTTTGGGTTGAAGTACATAAAAGAAAATTGGGCTTGACACAAATACTTAGTTAGAAAAGGAGAGACTATTTTAATAACCTTTTTATATACTTGTGAACATTCTTTGATACTACAGCAGAACTCAACAGGTGGATGTTTCTTGAAGGTTCTTTGCAATGTGGATCTGAAACTATATTAATGAATTTTTTATATTCTATCACACTGAAATCCATTGGCTCTCCTTTTGATCCATTCCTGATTTAGCATCATATGTTAGTCATTTAGAAAATATTGGGTGCCTGGGTGGCTCACTTGGTTGGGTGACTGACTGCATTTGTCTCGGGTCATGATCCTGGAGTCCTGGGATCAAGTCCCGAGTCGGGCTCCCCGCTCAGTGGGGAGTCTGCTTCTCCCTCTGACCCTCTCCTCTCTCGTACTCTCTCTCTCACTCTTTCTCTCTCAAATAAATAAATAAGTAAAAATCTTTTAAAAATAAAAAAAAAGAAAATATTGTTTCACTGAATTATGCAGACCTTCCAAATTCTGGCATATTTCACTATACAATATTTTTAAAAATCACACTCATTAATATCATTACCCATGTTGTCAGGAAAATCATTACATTTTGAGACACTGCTAAGCTCCTGGTGGCAGATATGAGCTTTCCAAAACCCCAATTTTCACCTGAAAACTCAAATTTATCACTGGCAACAAATATCTAAAGTTAGAACTGGTGCTCGCTTGGTTCGTTTTTGCGAAGTGTAAAAAGCCGTACTTCGTATGTCAGTTGTTCTTCACATTAAACTGTGTTTCATTAAGAAAGTGGCTAGTTTAGCTCACAAGTCAAAAATTGCACTATTGGGGGCGCCTGGGTGGCTCAGTGGGTTAAAGCCTCTGCCTTCGGCTTGGGTCATGATCCCAGAGTCCTGGGATCGAGCCCTGCATCGGGCTCTCTGCTCGGCCGGGAGCCTGCTTCCCTTCCTCTCTCTGCCTGCCTCTCTGTCTACTTGTGTTCTCTGTCTGTCAAATAAATAAATAAAATCTAAAAAAAAAAAAAATTGCACTATTGCTTTACCTTACATTTTGGTCCCTTTAGGAGCACTTCCCATTTAGGCACACAGATTTTAAAAAACATGTTCTCAAAAGATTGAGATTTCACAAAATTAATAATTTTTACTGCTTTATCAAGGACATTCTTAACTGAAACTAGAACTTTAACTCGCAGTTAAATAAAAACTCCAAGAGCATAACAGTGAAGAATGACGACTAGTACAATTTGGTACCATGGCCTTGATTTGGGTTAAAGTGCCAATAGCATGCTTTTGCACTCTCAAGGCCAATGTCAAAACTGAAGAGAAAAAAAAAAGGGACAAAAATAACGTCTTGTGTTTTTATGAAACTAGTTTTGGCTTTGTAAACCTTCTGGAAAGGTCTTCAGGACTCCCAGGGTCTATGGACCACACTTTGAGAACCACTGCTCTAAAAAAAAAAAAAAAAAAAAAAAAAAGTATGTGCTATGGTGAGTGTTGTGACTTGTGTAAGACTGATGAATCACAGACCTGTACCCCGAAACAAATAATACATTATATATTAATAAAAAACAAAGCAAAACAAAACAAAAACCAGTTTGCCATTAGTCTAACATAATCTAGCCTGGAAAATAAGAACACAAATTTAGTGGGTTATCCTCATTTTTATTGGTTCATCTTCCCCAAAGCGGTAACACACGAGTATAAGTAATTAACCCATCATTCCCACTAAACCAATTAAAACAATCACATGTTCCTGTACAGCTGACAAACTGGGAATTGTGCAATATGGGATAAAAATTCATCACTGTTGAGGGGCACCTGTGTGGCTCAGTGGGTTAAAGCCTTTGCCTTCAGCTCAGGTCATAATCCCAGGGTCCTGGGATCGAGCCCCGCATCGGGCTCTCTGCTCAGCAGAGAACCTGCTTCCCCCCGCCTGCCTCTCTGCCTACTTGTGGTCTCTGCCTGTCAAATAAATAAATAAATAAAATCTTTAAAAAATTTTTTTTAAAAATTCATCACCGTTTATAGAATAGATGATAACCCAAGTGTCAAATGATGGTTACAGTGTATGGAGGATCCACCCATTATAGTTTCACTCTTGGCTCCATACTAAGTGAGGGATTAAAAAGAGTTTAGGGGGGTGGGGGAAGTTAAGGTCACAGTGGCTCTTGAGGCTGTCTCATCGCAAAGGAAAATATATTCCTTTGCTAGGCACCACTGTGTACCTTAACCAATACAGAGAAAAGTCATCATCCATGGGCATAAAATGTACTCTGAATGGTGGGGGTTAAGGAAATTGCTATCAAAAAGATATAATGCGATGGGGAGATAAAAATATATTTCTTTTTGCCCCTTAGGCATTCATCTGCCAATGACTGGATATTACCCTTGTATGGCTTTCTCCCTTCAGGCACAAAGAAGGGAAGGTACTTCGAAATCAGAGTAAAATTTGAATAGGCTAGATATCTGCCTTCCAGCTAGAACCTTCTACACAGCCCAAACTGCTAAGAGCCTTCGAGCCCCTGTCAACTTACCATAACCAGGAAACTTTATTTATTTTATTTTTTAAAGATTTTATTTTTAAGTATCTCTACACCCAGCACAAGGCTTAAAGTTATAACACAGAGATCAAGAGTCGCATGCTCTACTGACTGAGCCAGCTGGTGTCCCATAACTCTTATATATATATTATTTTTTTATGTGCACTTTAAAAATTGAGAGATTGTTGGGTGCCTGGGTGGCTCGGTTGTTAAGCGTCTGCCTTCGGTCCAGGTCATGATCCCAGGGTCCTGGGATCAAGGCTCACATCTGGGCTCCCTGCTCAGCAGGAAGCCTGCTTCTCCCTCTCCCACTCCCCCTGCTGGTGTTCCCTCTCTCTGTCAAATAAATAAATAAAAATCCTTTTTTAAAAAATTGAGAGATTGTTTAATGACTTTGCAGTTAATTTTCAGTTATTGCCTTCAGCCCATGGGTCACCAGTTTGGAGAGAAGGTAGGAGTCCTGAACACTAGTGCTTTCTCACTTCCTTGTTAACTAGTAGTGTGGCCTTGAGCAGGCCTCAAGTCTTCCATCTCGGATATAATTAGGGGGCCTAGACTCTAGAATGCACAAAAGGTGGCAGTTGGTAAGTCTCTGGAGAATATTATCTGCTTCAGTCCCCTTTTTGTTTGTGCAGCCATTGCTAACTGACCACTTACTACAGCCACGTGTTACCTAAGGTTTTTGTGCATATTAACTCAATCATCAGCTCTACAAAAGGGACCATTATTGACACTACAGCCAGTTATGCTCTCAGTGATGTACGCATTCCTAAACATCCAGGCAAAAATCATGCAATGGGAAGTGGAATTGGGGTATAATACTCAACTGCTTCTCAGTGTCACACTTTTAAAAAGACAAAAACCTAATAAAAGTGGTATCGCAGTTTTATAGACGTGAAATAATTAAGAACCCCATGGTCTAGACAATAAATCTGGCACTTTACCTTGAAAAAGACGGGAAGCTTGCTTGTGGGGTTGGACGCCTGCACTCCCGCCACCGCCCACCTGCTCCCAATTCGTCATAACAAAAGAAATACAAGAGCGTGAGAGAAACGATAAAGAAAGACAAAGAACGGAGAACCGAGAGGAAAAGTATAAAACTGGCTGGGGCGCCTGGGTAGCTCAGTGGGTTAAAGCCGCTGTCTTCAGCTCAGGTCATGGTCCCGGGGTCCTAGGATCAATCTCTGTCTTTCAAATAAATAAATAAAATCTTTAAAAAAAAAAAAAAAACTGGCTGGGGGGGAAGAAGGAAAAGGAACGACGGGGGCGGGGCGGTGTCCGACTGCAGGGACTCAAGCAGCCACCTGGATGGCTGTGGAGTGGGGAGGAAGCTTTATCACCAACCCCCCCACCCCAGGGGGTGCTCCTGGCCAGGTGTGAGTGTGTGTGTTCCATGGGGGGTTCGGGAGCTCCGGACAGCTGGTGCATTTTCCTGTTTTCTTCCAGCGTCTCTGGCTCCCAAAAGGGGCACTGTGCTCAACTTCTTTAAAGAAAATCATGTGTTCTTAACAGGCAGGGCAGCAGAGCGGACTGTATCTTCAGTTTATGTGTGAGGAATCAAAGGAGCAGAAAGGGTGATTGAAACCAGAAAGTTAAAAGAGAGGCACAACCAGTACTTGAACGTGAGCTATACGCACCAAAGGCCACGCTTTCCCTCACTGTCCTGGCGCCCTCCTAAACTCATATAACCTATGCATTCCAGCCCCAAATCTGGAGATCTCAATGCAGGGAAGGAGGCAAAAACGAAAAGCAGGTGGCAGCTGACGCATGGTTCAGAGAGAGAGGGAGGAAGAGCAAGTGACCCCATAACTTGGGCCAGTACTCCTCTACCATGAATATGGTGTTTATACCCCATGCTCGGAGCCCAGGTCCGCAAAGCTGAGCTCTCCATGCTTCACAGTCCCACCTGCCTTTTGTAACACATTCTTACTTTCCGTTAGCCCACAGCTAATATAATGTGTGTTGTGCCCTTACAATTTTGGAAGAACGCAGGAAGGACAAACGTTTTCTTTCTCAGTGCAGAGTATTAGCATGGCTGAGGGACATAGTAGGCATTGCTCAATGCACCAGGGCAGTGATATACTGAGGAGGCGCGAGCAGAGCCCAGATTTGTAGCATCTGCCAATTTTGTGGAGTAAACACTCCCAGCATGGCTAATTTCAAGCTGCTAAGATTTACAACCAACTTTCAAAAGTCCTGATTATTTAGCATTTAGTTCTTCCAAGCCAGTAAGAGCAGGTTCTGGCACCAGCCTGGGAGCTCCCTGACTCCCAGTGTTAACGGGAACTGGGAGCGAGGCCGGACTCCAAGACAATCAGTTAGCAAACAGCTGCAGCTACAGCCAAGCCAAAAAAAAGAAAAAAAAAAAATCCAAAAAACAAACAACAACAACAAAAAAAAAACCCCAAACAGAGCAATCCCAACTCCACAATTTACAGATTGGTACACTGAGGCCCAGAGAGGTTATTGAATTTCCCAGGACCACACAGGATGATTAGATCTCATGTTTGCACTCCTGTTTCATTGAATCGTCTAAAGCAGTAGTTCTCAAATGGTCACTTGCATTAGAATCACCTGGGGGACTTGTTAGGCCACAGGTAACCAATCCCCACTTCCAGGGTTTCTGATTCAGTAGATCGGGAGTGGAGCTCCAGAAGATTCCCAGCTCCCCATGTGCACACCCTGCATAATCTCCTTTTCCCTTACGTGACACTAGGTTTAGGACAGGAGTTTTGCCCCTGTGATGAAGTGTGTTACAAGGCAAAGTGAAGGGATTGTGCGGAGGTAATCAAAGTCCCTAATCAGTTGGCTTTGAATTCATGAAAATGGATATTATTTGGGGTGGGCCTGATCTCATCAGTGAGCCCAGGAACAGAGAGAGGAATGGAAAAGAGAGAAATGCTTTCCTTCTGGGAGAACTGGGAAGGTTTTGTGGAGCAGAGATTGGGTCTGAGCCTGCAAAGTGAGGGAAGTCCCTCACAATGGGCTCACGGAGCAGAGAGAGTTTATTGAATAAAGGTCCAAAGATATGAAGGCACAGAGGAATTTGGAATAAAGAGCAGGCAAGAACAATAGGTACAGAGGGAATTGTATTGTGACGTCCTAAGGTTGAGGCTTTCTGCAAGTGCTTGCTTACGGAGGGCATGAAGGTTAGGAGGGAGGTCAGGGACAGCTATGCCAAAGCCATAGCTGAAACAGTAGTGAACACTGGTGAGACTAGCAGGTGAGAGAAGAAAAGAGCCAAAGAAGCCGCCTGAAGAAGAACCACATCCAAAGCTGAAGCCGTGTTTTCTTAGATGTGGATTAAAAACAACGAATGAATCACTACAAAATAGTGTAAGTTCCATACTGAGACCTGAAGTCTGAGAATATTTCTGACCTCTGGTGAGCTTTACTCACTTCCAAATAGTCAAAGGATTACACTTTAAACTAGAGTGTTTTGAAGGTGGTGTTATAATAGTGGTCCCTCGACAAAGAACCTGACTACCTCCTGGAAAATCTTAGAAATGCAAGTTCTTAGGTCTCACTCCACATTTAAAGTTGCCAGCAATCTGTTTTGTTTTGTTTTAAGATTTTATTGATTTATTTGAGATAGAGCAAGAGAGCATGAGCAGGGGTGGGGAAGGCAAAGGCAGAAGGAGAGGGAGAAGCAGACTCCCCGCTGAGCAGGAAGCCGGATGTGGGGCTTAGACCCAGGACCCTGAGATCAGGACCTGAGCTGAAGACGGATGCTTAACCGACTGGGCCACCCAGGTGCCCCGGCCAGCAATCTGTTTTAATAAGCCCTCCAGGAGATTTTCTACCACGCTGCAGTTTGAGAAGCAACACTGAAGTTAGGAAAGGAATGGTCATGTGAGTTAGGCTGAGACTCTCAGTACTGGTCGCAAATAGTAAGAGAAGGATGGTTTGATCTAAGGAATGTTAACTATCAGGTTATCAGGAAAAAATCAATCTAAATGTAAAATCAAACACAGGATCATGCTGATAAAATATTCTCAGAATAGACATTACTTTCCTGAGATAATCTATCACCAAAGCCAATGTTCATAGAAACATTAGAAAGCAATCATTTAAAAAAACCCAAAAAACAAACAAAAAAACCCCAAGGAGGTGATTGGAAACCATTAGCCGGTCATTACCCCATAGAGTTCTACAAGTAGCCAAGCCCAGATTCAGCATAATAGGATGGGAGAGGAGACATAAGTCACACCCCATGGATCATATTTTCTCACCTCACCTACAGCACACCGAGCTGAAAAATAAAGCCCAAGAAATTCTGAAAGCCAATTTGCCACACGTAAACTGAGAATATGGCACCTTTTAATGGGTTATCAGAACTGGATTGTCTCCTTTGTGAATACTTGGATTCAACGCTTTCCTTGCAGAAGCTCTTGGAAAGTTTGTTACAGAGAAATGGAAAACCTCATAGGAATTTCTCATATGTTGCTGCTGCTGATTATTATTACCAACATTTTGTATCGGAGAGTGCTTTTGGCTGCAAGGGAGAGAAAACCCCGAGCCAGAACCACCTGAGCGGCAAGAAATGTAACTAGGAACACAGAGGTAGGGCTGCTCTGAGCCCCGGTCCTCAGTGCTCCCTGCCCTCCTTGCCGTACCAGCCTCAGCCACGGGCTGGCTGCAAGATCGCTCCAGCTGCTCCCATCATCACGCCCAGGCATGACAATGTCCAAAGGAAGAAAAGGGGGACCAGCTCTTTCTTGCAGCTTTTCTTTGGCAGCAAGAACATCTTTCCCAGAAACCGCCCCCCACCCCAGCAGACTTCTGCTCTTGTCTTATTGTCTAGAATTGGGTGACATGCCAGCCTTATTGACACCATTCCCGCTCAGTGGCAACAGCAAATCTTTGGGGATTTACATGCCAGACTCATGCACCCCCTGGCTTTCTAGGCTCCCCTGGGATACTCACCGAGTGGAGTTGGCATTTAGGCAACATTATTGAATTTTTTTTCCTTTTCCTATTGAGAAAGATACAGTCAGGCACAGAAAGGGTAAATGTATAACCATGACTAGATCGGACTATCCCTTGAGGTAGAAAAGATATTGGAAAGACAATCACTATTATTACTACAAATAACCTCCACTAACAGTTATGACGCGTACTTCCACTGTGCTGGGAACTGTGTATACCCCCTATAAGTGGGATATCATTTGAAAATAAAGCCAGAGGAGATGCAATTTTATTAATGTCACGTTACATGGGAGGAAATGTGGGCTGAGGTCAGTGAAATCACTTCTAGTTACACACCCAGTAAATGCTGAGCCAGGACCCAAACTTAGAGACCACTCTGCTATATGGAGAGAACACAATTAAAACTAATTTGTAAATCTGAATGTACAGTTCAAATATCAGGACTATGTTCAAGGCAAGCACGGCGTGAACTTCTGCAAAGGAGAATGGAAAGACAGGAGAAAAGAGGAGATACCAAGGAAGCGTACTCTTTGTGGCTTTCAACGAGTCCAACCTTTCAAGCTCGAAAATTTGTATCCTGGTGGCGCCTGGGTGGCTCAGTAGGTTGGGCGTCTGCCTTTGGCTCGGGTCGTGGTCCCAGGATCCTGGGATCGAGCCCCGTGTTGGGCTCCCTACTCCGCTGAGAGCCTGCTTCTCCCTCTCCCTCTGCCTACTTGTGCTCTCTCCCTGTCAAATAAATAAATAAAATCTTTAAAAATATTAATAATAAAATTTGTATCCTTAAACACGGACAGAAGCTGTGTATGTGACTTTGAGGATATCATGAAGGTAAAAAGCACCAGAAAACTGAAGAGAAGCAAGTGCCTGAATTTGCAAGGAGCAAAAGAGTAGACTGTGAACCGAATAATAAGAGTGAACATGTATTGAGTGCTTCCTCGATGCCTGGAATGGGTCCAACAATTTTGTGATGTAGAATTATTATTCCCTGCATGTTACAGATGAAATACGGAACTCATGGGGCTTCTGAAAGGATTAAATAAGTGGTTAGATAAGGAAAGTGTTTGGAATAATTCCTGGCACATAGTAAAACCCTCCATAAATGTCGGCTGTTATTGTTATGGAGAAACCAATGAAGTTCTCTTCTTTACACCTGCAGTGTGCCATCTTTATTTCAATTATTTAATTCTTATTTATTCCATTTAGAGCCGTGATCTGCTTTCCTAATTATTTTTCATCAGCAATATTTTGTAGCAATAGGGTGTATCAAAGGAGGGCAGATTCATTTTGCAGGTAAAGAAACAGGCAAAGGGATTAAGCAATTGCCCTGAGATTCTGTGATTTGCTTAGCTGGAGCAGCGTTAGCACGGGGAACAGTAGGACACGAGAGCTCTTAACAGCTCCCCTCTCTGACTCCCCGGTATTAACTACACCCGGCCAGGGAGCTGAACTCCTCAGCTGAGCTTAAATTGCTGATCTGTTATTTACTAAACTATTCTCTTTGTCTTCCCTTTGTGTCTTTGGCCTTTGTCTGCAAGCAGTCGTAAAAGTTTCCTATAATGACAGGTGAGGGACTAGGAAGAGAGGCAGGCATATGAAATCTGACACTCGAAAGATATATTTGTCCTGCAGTATGCCTCAAACAAAGCATTTTTCTGGGTATTAAAACAATAACAGTGAAAGAACCCCAGCCCCGGCCAATGCTAAATTATTTTGGCACAAAGCTCATTCTGCCTCACCTCATAAAAATAGGTGTGTTTGGTTCTTGGACGCACTCGATTCTTTGGGATGTCTGACCAGCTCAAGGATGAAAAATATTGCAAATTCTGAGGTGTGAGGACAGTGGTTTTATGTGTTTGCCTGCTTGCTCGGACAGGAATTTAGACCTTTTCCATCGTGGGTTTTATTAGCACACATTTCCCACTAGATGGCTGCAGCAAATCTCGGGAGATTCATTCTATTAGGAGGATTGGACCATGCCAAATTCACGGACCCCCAGCTTTTGTAGATTTTCCTGGGATGTTTTTCACATAGAGTTGGCATTTTGATAAAAGTATTGAATAGTTTTCCTTTTTCCAGCAGTTAAGACATTAATTCTGAATTCAAGCCCTTTCTTTCCCCCTAATTTGACATCACTCTCATCGTCATCCCAAATCTGTTTGTCTCCTAAAGGAATCAAAGATCACCTCATAAAGGAACCTGTACAGCTGATCCTCCAACATGTGGAAACTGTATGCAACCATGATTTGGATAATATAAAATCAAGAGAAGAAAATTTAACTTTCATCACTGACATGAATTTATATTACTGAAACCAAGAAACTAGGCCCTTTAGCAGGGAAGAGAATGTTCATCGGTCCCACTCATGGCTGTCTTCATTTCCCCGTCCTCAGACACGAGGAATCAAAGAGCTTGTTGATAATCTAGGAGTGATGGTAAGGCTGACTTACCCATTCCTACAGCTAATCAAAAACAGGTACAAAATCCCATCAAATGTTATCTATTACTACCCCAGTGTTAAATAATAATAATATTCCAGCCCACTCAGAACAATCAGGGTGGCAAAGATTTTCAACTAACCTCCTTCATCAACTTGGGTTGTCTCTAATTTCCACTTTCAGACACAAGGCCTTACTCCTAAACTCTCAGGTAGCCTCCATGACCTCAACTATCAGAAAGTATCCCCCCTTGAGTCCTCTGCCTGTGTCTCCTTCAAAAGTATCTCAGGCTCGGGGCTCTTGGGTGGCTCAGTCAGTTAAATGTCTGACTTCTGCTCAGGTCATGATCTTGGGATCCTGGGATCAAGCTCCACGTCAGGCTCCCCACTCAGCAGGGAGTTTGCCTGTCCCTCTCCTTCTCCCTCTGCTTTTGCCCATCTCCTACTTGTACTCTCTCTCTCTCTGTCTCTCTCAAATAAATACAAAAAATCTTTAAAAAAATCCATAACCATTTTTCACCTAACATAACCTTCCACCAAGACCTCATCTTGTGTCCTGCTTCTGCTGATGGCTGTAGTCAATCTGTGTACCATCCAGGTCCTCTAACACACTAGGGGGAAAGGGAGCTTTCCAATCCCATGACTCGAGAGAGAGAAAGAAGAAGATATGAAAAAGAACAGGCCTAAGATTGAAAACATCTAGCAATCATTCAGACACTTCATAATGCAAAGGTTAATTGCCTTAGAATATCCAGCATAATACATCAGTATCTGTCTCTTGCCCTTAGTTATATTAGAAACAGCTCCTTTCTATTCCCTCCTATTCCCTCTGCAAGCTTGAGAAGACCAAGTTCCATGAGGTAACAGGTGTGGAGGATGGAGATGCGAAGAGAGAATCCTTCCTACAATATTATATCACTTTGGGAACCCCTACCTTCACCTGTATCATTGACTACAAGATAATTTACTTTCTTATGACATGAAATGTATGCTGTATCATATTTCTACATATACAAATACAAATGGGACAGAATAGAAGTGTTTGTGTGGAAGACTATACAGATTTCCTTCTTGCCCCCATCTACCAAAAATACCCTATAACTTCCAATTGGTACCCTGTCCCCTTCAGACTTGTGAAAAGAGAACAAGTTCTTTCTTACTATGAGAGATGCTAAGTTTATTTACACAATGAAGGGCTTACAGAGAAGGCAAGTAGTAAGAGAAACTAAAACCAAACATCTCTTGCAAAGTTCAAAGAAAAAGGTAGTAGATGTAGAGAGATAGGGTAATGGATAAAGAACTATATATTTGGATTCCTTTCAGTTTGTCTTTTTTTTTTTGTAAGAGTCAATCATAAGGAATAGAATTCCATATCAACTATTTTTGGCTATTAAGTGTCTGTCTTCATTCATATTTTTAAAAATAGCTTTTTTGAAATGCCATTCACAGATAATGCATTCCTCCATTTTAAAGCATACAATTAAGTGGTTTTTAGTATATTCACAGAGTTCTGCAACATCACCATTATTTAATTTCAGAATATTTTTATCACCCAAAAAGAAACACCATACCCACCATTATCAATAACTCCCCTTTACCCCTTCCCCAGTCCTTTCAACCATAATATACTTTCTGTTTCTATGTATTTGTCTATTCTGGACACTTGATGGAATATTATAATATTTGGCCTTTTGTGACAATTCAGTAACATAATGATCTCCCTTAGCGTAAGAATTTCAAGTTTTGGCGCACCTGGGTGATGCTGTCGGTTAAGTATCCAACTCTTGATTTTGGCTCAGGTCATGGTCTTGGGGTTCTAAGATCAAGCCCGGCCTGGGGCTCCATGCTCAGTGTGGAGTCTGTTTGTCCCTCTCCCTCCCCTTCTACCCCTTCCCCTGCTCATGCTCTCTCTCTCCTCTCTCTCTCAAATAAATAAATACATAAAATCTTAAAAAAAGAATTTCAAGGTTCATCCATGTGGTAGCATGGATCAGCACTCCTTTCCTTTATATGACTGAATAATATTTCATTGAATGGATATACCATACTTTGTTTATCCACTCATTCACTGATGGGCATTTGTTTCTAGTTTTGGGCTATTAAGAATACTGCCGCTATGAACATTCATGTACAGGACATACAATTTCAATTCTCTTCGGTATATACCTAGGAGTAAAAATGCTGGGTCGTATTTTAACTCTATGTTTAACATTTGAAGAAACTGCCAAACTGCTGCGCTATTTTACGTTATCGTCAGCAATATGTGAGAGTCCCAATTTTACCACATCTTTGTCAAAACTTGTTATCATATATTGCTTATTCTATATACATACATCCTAACAATTTTGAAGGGGGATCTCATTGTAGTTTTGGTGTGCATTTCCCTAACATCTAATGATGCTGAGCATTATTTCATGTGTTTATTGGCCATTTGTATTTTTTTTAGGAGCAATGTCTATTAATATCCTTTATCCATATTTAAATGTGTTATTTGTCTTTATAGATTCTGGATACAAGTCCCTTATCAGACATGTGATTTGCAAACATTTTCTCCCATTCTGTGAATTGTGGAAAGCTTTCAGTCTTTCACCATTAAGTATGATTTTAGATGTGCGGTTTTCGTAGATGCGCTATTTCAGGTCGAGAAAATGTCCTTCTGTTCCTAGTTTGTGTGTGTGTGTGTGTGTGTCTGTGTGTGTCTCTCTCTCTCGAAAGAGTATCGAATTTGTCAAATTATTTTTCTGCATCTGTTAAGATGATCATGTTTTTGTGTCTTTTGTTTTATAATATGGCATATTATATTGATTCTAGTATATTGAACCAGTTGCATTCCTGGGATAAATACCACATGGTCATGTTATATAATCTTTGTATATGGATTCAGCTTGGTAGTATTTTGTTAAGGATTTTTTACATATATAGTCATAAGAGATATGGTGTGTAGTTTTCTTGTGATTCTTGTCTGGTGTAGCTATCAGGATAATCCTGGCCTCATAGAAGAAGTCATTAAGTGTGCCCCTCCCTTAACTGTTGGAAGTTTGTGAAGGATTGGTGTTAACTCTTCTTTAAACAGTTAGTAGAATTGACTACGGAAGCCCTCTGGGCCTGGGATTTTCCTGGTAGGAAGTTTCAAAATTACTAAGTCAACCTTTTACTTATTATATGTCTTTTTAGATTCTCCAATCCTTCTTGAGTCAATTTCAATCATTTGTGTCTTTCTAGGAATTTTTCCATTTTATTTAAGTTACCTAATTTCTTGGCATGTCTTCTATATTCCACACAGGGTTTCAGGTTCTAGGGCTAAGGGGTGAGTGATACCTTGCCCTTATGGAGCATACATTGATGTGGACAAGCAGTATAAAAAATAAGTTATATAATATAGAGATAATGTCAAAAAGAGTTTTGGTTATAATGCACAATTATAAGAGATGTGGACAAGCAGTATAAAAAATAAGTTATATAATATAGAGATAATGTCAAAAAGAGTTTTGGTTATAATGCACAATTTAATAGATGATAGCTATCAAACTGTTGAATATCATATTCCAGTCATAATAAGTTAATGAATAAGTAGAACATGCTGGTAGGATGCTTATAGGTTAAACACATTCTCATAATGAATTTCCTTTCATATGTCAAATTCATATAATGAATAAATTTGCACATGTATTTTATTTTTAAAATTAAAGTGTGTCCACAAGGATATTAATTGGTCAGTTAAGACAATTCATTGAGAGGAGGGACAAATCAAGTCAAAACAGCTGTTCTTCTTAATTGGCTAGCTGTTGTGGTGGCCCTTAATTCCATTATACAGCTTGTGTGACTAGTTTATCAGTGATCCCACTTCAACTTAGCCAAAAGAAAATAGATATAGCCTGACTGAATGGAAGGCCGTCAACTTGATAGACTGTACATACTGTACAGCTCTGGGCAAGCCATTTGCATTGTGTCATAATGGTCTATGAGTCAGAGCTCACCTCAGCACCCTGGACAGCGCCCACTTAAGTCCTCATGCTAGCACAGGGAAAAAATATTAACTTTAATTACTAAATTATGCAAAATTCTTTATTAACACAATCTCATTATCCATTATAACACTATAAGGTAGGTACTATCATTTTTTGTATTTACAGATGAAGAAACTGAGGCTCTGAGACAGGCACAGAGCTAATGGTTGGCTGAGATGGACTTGGAACCTAGGGAATTTGATTTTAAGCCGATATGTTTTACTGCTATATTTTCCTGCCTACTTTGTAAGTAACACATTATGTATGTAAAAAGTCCTTGCTTTGTCAGTTAAATGTGCTAACCTCACTTCAAGTTACACTCATTAATTAAGAAATTTGCATATATAATTTATTTTAAAAGTATGTTTGTGTCCACAAATCTATTTGGTCAGTTAAGACAATTCATGGGGTGGGGGAAGACAGAATAAGTCAAAACAGCTGTATTCCATCTAAGCCACTGCTCCCTAAACACCCACACATCCTTACCCTTGTACCCAACCGCAGAGGCAGCATTTTCAAAGACCTCCTGAGAAGTCACACTATGCTAGAATATGTGATGGAACTAGGATACCCTTAAAATAATGACAAAGTCCAAGCATGTTAGCAATTCCTAGACCTACAGATAATCTATGTGAATGTAATGGTCCCCTAACTCTCTTCAACTACCACAGTGTGAAATCATCATTAAACCATGTCATTAAAAGATTCAAAATACTTAATTATCTGCAACATGTGTAAAATGGAGTAAAAGTCACTCAAGCTATGTGTTTCTGAAATTAAAGGAGTTCACTGTTTGCGGTTTTGATCCCTTTGAGTTACTTTAGAAAACAAAGATGGGGTTGCTAGACTATTGCTAGAGCAATTAAGAACAGTCTATTGTCGCTCATTACTTATGACAAACTCAAAGTCTTTCATAACAACACAGAGGACATGTTTTCCCCTAAATAGTAGAAAACAACACTCAGTGCAAATCCACCTTCACACACTACTAGTAAGCAAAGGAATACAACCTCAAACATGAGGACAATCTGTTGTCAGGCGACTCGTGGTATCCTTATGTGGAGAGACTCACGTCTATCTTAAAGCAAATCAAGCAGTATGTTTTGGTCAAGTGTATTGTGCTTCCCCTGCCTGTGTAGTTCACAATTACCATAATAGGGGCACTCGGTTCTCTGGCTGCCCTATGATGAACACAACTGAGGAGCTTGTGGGAGAATGTTCGCAAGCACCATCAGTCATTGTCTGGAGATTTATGATCCACATACATGATCAACAGTCTGGTGCACACTGATTATTTTACTGCTGAGCTGCACCATCTGTCTCCACCCAGGAATCTTAAAGATTTCTTAGATAATGTTGCAGGATCATCTTTTAAGAGGTATTGTCAATGGCCCTCCAACCCCTTTTGACTAAAGCAAAATTGATAGGAGCGTGTTAACCAATGAGTCTTGGAAATTAAAGGACTTAGTATGAATAAATATCCAATCCATGAAAATAAGCTTTTACTAACAGGTTTAGCAAAGGGAAAAAGAAAGTGTACTCCACAGTATCTGAAGATTAAATTAGTCATGCCAATATTTACTCTGGTTATAGATTTAAGGATATAAAATGTAGATTTTGATGTGGTAAGAATGCCTCGATAAAATAAACCATCACTGATTTAAAAGACGGCGTGAGAGCTGTGCTTAGCTACAGTGACAGAGACCATGCTTACCAAATACTCATGTACTCTTTCTATGGTAGCACTTTCAAAAATTATTTGGCATAACATTCTTACGGTATATTTTTCTAAAGATGAGTCTACACCGTCATTATGTATTTCCCCATCCGCCTTGCAGGTGTGTTAGGACCATATGACTAAGTTGACCAGTGGGCTCCGACTGTATCTCTTCCAGGCTGAGGCATGTAGGAGCTGGTATGCCTTCTCCATCACTCCCTTCCCCAGTGGAGACAACCTAGGAGAGCATACACAGATGCTATAGAATATGGAGGCCAGCCTGGCCGATGCTGGGCTGTGATGAGAGTGAGAAATAAACTTTTATTGTGTTAAACCCCTGAGAGTCAAAGTTATCTGTTGCAATTAATTAGTCTGAATAATACAGCCACAAACATCAGATGGCATTGAGATTTCTCACTGCTAAGAACAAATCTTATTTTCACTACCAGAATGGGAATAAATCAGGAAAGAAGAGTTTCTCTTATGGAAGGAGTTAAAGTTTTGTAGTTATTCTATGGTATTGCCTTGAAAAACTAGGCTGATCGCAAGGGTCTTTGGGTACTTTTTTCTAAAGGTCAGTTTATAATTTAATTACTGTGAGAGATGAGCAAAATAAAGATCTCTGCCCAGAGATCTTGTTGTTGTTATTGTTATTCCAGTCTTATTAGCAGTTTGGAACAACGATATCTAATTCCAGTACCGTGAGCTACCAGTGCCAGCTGCCTCCAGACCATGGTAAGCTAAACCCCCTGCAAGAGCTTTAATGTCAAATACTTCCTTGATCCATATTCCTGGGCTCGGCATATCATATTAATTGCCTGGATTCGAATGTAGTATGGACAGGGTGGCCAGGAGAGGAGGGCAGAGGAACCAAGCTTTTGACAAGCTGCTTTCACGAACTATCTGCCTACGAAGAATGAATTTTATGGAGAAAATCTCATTGTTATTTCAGAAGGCATCTGTCACATTATCTAAGCCACAATAGGCAAAACACAATGAAACAATTGTTCTCAAGAAGGCCTTGGCCATAAGCTACATTTGGTGACCCAGAATTGATTACAGTATTGTAAGGGTTGTAAAAGACTGTGGTAGGAGTAAGAATAGTGCCCATAACTCATCAAAGGAAATTCTCTTCCATGAGATGTGATTAAGAAGTCTTGATCAAGAATATATGTCAACTTCCTATACCTACTCTAGATGGTAAAATCTCTATTTTCAAAGATGTCTCAAAATGTTTTCCCATTATTCACTGAACTTTTGTGTGTCTTCTTTTTTCCATAATGGCAGCCTTACTGCTGCATTAGGGTATGCAAAAAGGGATCCTGCCTCAGTGTGCAGGATACAGCAAGGAACAGAGAATCGGCAGCTTCACAGGCTCGAGAGGAACTACATGGAATGAGTATTTCCCCCTCCATAGGTTTCTGTCCTGGTAGAGGGACAGTCATTGCATAACACTCCTGGACTCTCTCACCCCTTCTTCATCCCCAGATGAATTTCTTATCTTCTGTGTGACTTTAGGAGTGGGAACTATGACTCTGCAGCTTAGTCCCACCTTCCCCCCTTTTCTCTTTGGGATTTGTCTGATTGCAGAGAAGATGTGCCACAAGGTAAACTTTAGGGTAAAGCCTCTGCCCCTGCAGGAGGAGGCTGTAGTTTTCTCATGGTGCCTGTGAGGGGTGGAGAAATTTGTCAAGTTCTAAGATTCAGCATCAGAAAATCCTCTCTTGTCACACACCTAAGTTATATCCTCCTAGTCAACATTAGTTGGTAATAAGCCTAAGGTTCTTATCTTCATTTGCCTGACTCCTCTATCTTCTGATTCAGAACTTAGTATGGGGAAAGAGGTATGACAACCAAGGCAGAAATCCACTTCCAAACTAGAGGAATATGTGCAGAAGGCAGTCTCAGAAGTCCCAAACAGGCCCTAAATGATTCTGACTCTTTGTATTAGCCAACTGAACCCTACTCAAGCTGGGAGGTGGGGGAGTGAAGGAGGGAATGGAGTTTCAGATGAAGGAAGATACAGTAATGTTTCATTGAGCTCGGGGTGAAAAAGCTCTTGGACCTCAGGCAGAAAATGAAACCAGGAAACCTGAGCCAAACAGATGGGATCTTTTCCACCTCTTGTCTTGGCATCCCTGTGAACTTGCTTCATTCTTCTTTCTCTGCTTTTTCAGACCACACAGGGTTGTGTGTATGTGTGTATGTGTGTGTGTGGGGGGGAGGTGTCCACAATGATCCAATCAATTGTAACCACAAGGAGAAAAATCATATAGAACAATGTGTCTGTTGTATCAATAAATCAATAATGTAGGTTACCAAGTAAGTGTTAGGAATGGGAAACAGCTGTATGAGGTTTGAGGAAGATAGTGTGAAACAGGTGGAGGAAGAGAGAGACTGGAAATTAAGTATTGTAGCACTGGTAGACTGTGCTGAGGGTCCTGGACTCAGAGACCAGTCACCCCAGATGCAGTTGTCTCCCCAGTCATGAGCAGCTCCTGACGTGTAGACACAGCATAGGCAGAGAGCTGAGTTTAACCCACATTGCTTTGTCAGGTGAGTAAATCAGAGGTAAAGCTACCTTTGTTCTCTTTTGATTTTCACTTAAACCCACTCTTATAGGAGTCCCCTGATTTGCTATTCCAATTTGGGCCAATGGCATGGCTTTCCAGGCTTGCTGCTAAATTCTCCCCCTGGAATTTCTTTAGAGTGGGCACTGAGTTAAGGCCATCATTTCTTGCATCCTACAACCCCTTTCAAATTCTTTTTTTTTTTTTAATCTTATTTTCTTGGGAAGTTCTTTACAATGAAAATTTTATATGCAAATTTCCTGAGACTCTGTATATCTAACATTGTCTTTATGTGACCACCATTGTTGATTGAAAATTTGACTGGATGTAGGATTCTAGCTTGAAAATAATTTTCCTCAGAATTCTGAAAGCATTGCTTTCATGCCAGTCTGACTCTTACCCTTTTATATGCTGACTTCTTTTTTTTTTTTTTTTTAGATATTTTTTATTTATTTGACAGAGAGAGAGAGAGAGAGAGATCACAAGTAGGCAGAGAGGCAGGCAGGGAGAGAGGGGGAAGCAGGCTCCCTGCTGAGCAGAGAGCCCGATGCGGGGCTCGATCCCAGGACCCTGGGATCATGACCTGAGCCGATCCCAGGACCCTGGGATCATGACCTGAGCCGAAGGCAGAGGCTTTAACCCACTGAGCCACCCAGGTGCCCCTATGCTGACTTCTTTTTATTCCATGTAAGTATTTAGGATCTTTTCTTTACCCCTAGAGTCCTGAAATTTTACAATCATGTCAATTTGTGGGTCTTTTTTCATGCACCCTTCTCAAAATTTGGTGAGTAAATTCACTCTTAATTTAAAATAATACAGTTCAGCTTAATACTAACTTAATTTCAACATTATATAGGCACTTTTCCCCAAAACATGTCCCTTTCTTCCTCCCTTCTTGGGCTGTTATTGTCACACAAAGTACACCTTTATGTGTCATAAGTCCACCAGCATAGTTTTATTAGTTATAAATTATTTTTTTAAGATTTTATTTATTTGACAGACAGAGATCACAAGTAGGCAGAGAGGCAGGCAGAGAGAGAAGAGGAAGCAGGCTCCCCACTGAGCAGAGAGCCCGATGCGGGGCTCGATCCCAGGACCCTGAGATCATGACCTGAGCCGAAGGCAGAGGCTTTAACCCACTGAGCCATCCAGGCACCGCTATAAATTATTATTAATTATAGTTTTATACAGTTCTCTTTTAAAGCAGTAGAGGAGAAGAATTGTGAGAAAGGCAATTTCAATCTAAAGATTCGTGTCTCTTTAGCTCTGACAAATTTTCTTCTATCATTTCTTTAATAGTATCTTCCTTTTTCCTCGTTTTCTTTTCATGAAGTTCATTTTAGTGAGATTTGTTGTCTCTCTGTAGCTTTGTTGTGCTATCCAAACTCTTCTCTTATTCCACCACTGTTTACTTTCCAAGAGTTCCTTCTTATCCTCTGTTCCTTTTCTATAGTACTTTGTTCTCAATTTATGGGTATGTTATTATTTTATTAGTTTATTAAATTAAATAGTAATATATGCTCCTTGGACAAAACTCAATAGTTTAAAAAAAAATGTAGTGACAACTAAGCTCTCTTTCATCCAGGTCCCAGCTCTAGGGATGAGCTTGTTATCAAGTTGTTGTGATCCCTCAGAGATATTTCATGAATTTTAAAAATATACATATACTTTAAAATACATTCTTGAATCTCTCTGAAAGTCAAATTTTAGTTTTGCTTCCGTTTTTTATTCTTCACTAAATTATCTCATTTATTTTCTAAAGATTTTATTTATTATTTGAGAGAGAGATAGTGAGAGAGAACATGAGGAGGGGGCGGGGTGAAGGAGAAGCAGACTCCCCACTGAGCAGGGAGCCCGATGTAGAGCTTGATCTCCAGACCCCAGGATCATGACATGAGCCAAAGGTAGCCGCCTAACTGACTGAGCCACCCAGGCACCCACTTATCTTGTATTTAATTGGGATCAGATATTTTCTTTATCTTAGACTCTGATTTCCGGATTCCTGTTTACTTCCTATGTTTTGTTGTCCATTCACATGTAAACATGGACTAGATTACTCTTTCTGCAGAGCAGATAAGGATTTCCTCCTGTTGCAAATGTTGGTGTATTTTCTTGATCATTCTCACTCCTGAGTAGAAAAGCTGCCTCGGAGCTATATTTATGTGTGGCAACAGTGGTAGAGTCAAGAAGAAGGACTCAATCTAGAATGAAGTAGGCTGAGAGCTGGTCTGTGTGCTGGACAAGTGAATGCATGGAGGGGCAGACTCCACCAAGCAGCGTCCTGCGGGGCAGTCCTCTCTGTGCTTGCACTGACTTCTACTTAATGCCTGCTTTCCATCTCTCTCCTCACTCCCACATTCCACCCCTCGCCAGCCGTCATCCAGAGTCCCCCTGGAGTGTGTTCAGCAGCTCAGCTCTCTCCATACTATTGTCCTTCTTTACATTTCCACCAAGCTTCCACCAATCTGTAGTAGTCGTTAATATCTTCCACCAGATGAAATCCCACCCCCTGCAGGTGGTTGCCTCCAGTACACCGGCTTGGAAAAAGTTCTGGGCATCGGAAAATAATGCAGTGTAAGTACCCCAGACTTGCCTGTCAGGACACTGGGTTCGTACCGTGGAATAAGAGCCCAGAGTAGGGGTGGGTGCTTCTCTACAGAGGGATATTTTTTCGTGTGAAGAGACTGTCAGTCTGTTCTTGGGGATTTGGAGCCATATTTTGGGGGGACCCCCAGACCAGAGGCAGGAGAAGAGTGTTATTTTTATTCAACGGTTCCTACATTGTCCCCCCACTCCCCATCTGGAAGTTTGGTATTTTCCCGAGACACCAGGCATCCCTGTCTGTTCCAGAGTTCCTCGTTAGTTTCAACAACACGGCAAATGCGCTCTAATTATTTCTTCCTTATAAATACAACAACACGCAAAGCTTGCCACACTCTGGATATTATTATGGCCCTATCTCCCCGGGAATAGCTCTCATTTCCTAGTTCGAGGTACATTGTTCTCTTCTTCTGACAGAAGGGCCTGCACTCATCTAGGCTTCTAGCAACACTATAAAATTAGAAGAGGGGGGGAAATTTCAGAAGTTGCAAAACAGATGATTAACAGTAATGTTGTGGCCTTATTAAGTTAAGGAGATCACGCTGTTTGCCCATTCACACATGCTTATTGATTTAATGTTTTGTAAATTTAGCTCTCTCGAGTCTCAGCGGATGTGTGGGCGCATAAACCAAGCAGACTGATATTTGTGCCATAAGTGAGAAATAACTTGATAATTTATGAGTGGTGAAACCCAAAGTCGGACAGGTTCTTCCCTGGGGAAAGGAAAAAAACATGTGCGGCTCATCGTAGACAACTCTTTTCTCTGGCTCTTTGATTTTAAGAAAGTATGCCCTTTTGGATGCAGTGGCCGGAGGGGAACTATGCCATTAATCAGCCTGCATTTTCTTTTCTGAAGCGTGGCTGAGAGGAATGTGCATGAATGGTGAGGTTTTCTTCTTGCTTTTCCCCTGCATCTGTGCAGAGGCTGCCCTCTGCTCCTGAGGACATCCTGGGAGTGCAGGGGACACATCTGGGACATCTGGGCATTGCTACCAAGTGACTGGCCAACGGAGATCCCATGGTGAGGGAATAATTAGTAGATCAACTTCTTTGCAACGTCTGATATGAGCCTCTCTCTTTCTTACATGCCCTGTGTTTGACAAAAGAGCTCTCTGGGTTTTTTTCTTTTAAAAGTATGGGACATGGATTTGGTTATAAAGGGGCAAAGAAAGTTGTTTCGTTGGAGAAGGGTACATATCAGTTTGGGAAGGAGAGGTTAGGGGAGAGTTGCTGGAAGAACCTCTTGAAAAATCACCACTCCCCCCAGACGTACGCACATGCATACACACGTGGTTGCACACATATTCACGCTCACTCAATGATGGCAAGGATGGGGAATCTTGAAGGCAAAAAAGGAGGAGCCAGTCAGTCAGTCCCCTTCCCCTGACGATCTTGCTCTCCTTTCATTTGGAAGGTCCGTGGCAGCTCAAGGGCACCTGAGCCAGAACACAGATCTAAACTACAAAAGCTTGCGTCACAAGTTCCTCATCAGGTGGCTCAGTCAGTTGAGCATCTGCCTTCAGCTCGGGTCATGATCCCAGAGTCCTGGGATCGAGTCCCACATCAGGCTCCCTGCTCAGTGGGAAGCCTGCTTCTCCCTCTGCTCCTTTTCCGCTCATGTGTGCGCGCTCTCTCTCTCTCTCTCTGACAAATAAATAAATAAAATCTTAAAAAAAAAAAAATCCTTACCATCAGAGCAGCATAGATCCTTCAGGAACCGTGGGCTCTGGTGCAGGCCCTAAGCTACTTTGGCTAAGTTTCGCCACTGCCGTCATGGAGGAGAGACAGGTCTGGAAGTCAGGAAGTTGATTCAAAGGTTGAAGCTGAAACCGGAGGAAGCACCAGGGGAAGCCGGCAGCGGCAGCGGCCACTGGTCTGAGGTAGTTCTGGGAAACAGTCAGGCACGGACCACTCACTTCTTGATGAAAGCCTGGTGCTGTGCCTTGGTTCTTCACACTCAGTTCAAGGTCACAGCGCTTCCAGCAACAAACTTCTCTACGCGTCAAGTTATCAGTTTCATGTGCACATGGTCCGAGATAGCCACGAGCTCAGATCTCTTTAAGATAAGCTCTCTTCCACCTGCAGACCTTACGAAGTCGCTGTGTGAAAATCCCTTTGGAGTCTAAGAAACTCCACTGTTCAACAGAGTCGGTGAAGCACATCCTCACATCTTCAGAAGAACTTCTGTCTATTTGAGAGAGTCTAGGAGGCGGCATCTTAAGTTATTCTGAGGTTTACAAGAAGGAACTGACAGGTCCATCCTAGATTTGATCTTTGCCTGGAAGCCTTTTTTAAATTTGAGAATAGCTTGCCATCTTCAGAGACTGAGAAAATATGCACTTTTCTTTTCAAGTCGAAAGAGTCCTGGTTCCTTTACAATTTTCCGAATTTGGGTGGAGATCGAAAAATTGCTGTGTTCACTTTTTATTTCTGTATATCAAATTATCACAAACTAGCTCAAAGCAACACAAATGTATTATCTCACGGTTTCTGTGGATCAGGAGTCCAGCGTACTCTAACTGGGTGCTCTGCTCATGGTCTCACGAGGCAGAAGTTCAAGGTGCCAGCCAGCTTTCCTCACCTGGGTGCTCAACCGGAGAAAGACCTGCTTCCACGCTCCCTCGGGTGATGGCAGAACGGATATCCTTGGGTTGTGTAACTGAAATCCCATTTCCTCCTGCTCTCAGCTTTCAGGATTTGCCGTGTGGCTTTTCCATGGTCCCTCACACTTAAGTGTCTTCACAGAAAAGGCCTCGCCTGATTGGGTCAAGCCCACCTATATTTAATCTCTTGATGAACCGAAAGTTAACTGATTGGGGACTCTAATTACATCTGTGAAATTCCTTCTGCCATATCACTCCTTCTGCTAGACCAAGCTAGCCACGGGTACAACACCAGGACATAGAGATCACGGGGCCATCTTAGAGTTCTGGGGGCCATGGTTCCTGTTTTTGGTTTATTTTTCTTTTCCTGTATTATTGTAGGTAGCTAAAAACTCCAAGCAGAACCATCAAAGCTCTTCATGAAAACTTCCTTAGTTAGATCATCAAATTTATTACTATATTACATTTTCTATTTTTCATATTCTGCCACTACATAACAAGGATCCTGTTTTTCTAGCATCTAGCAATATTTTCCTCTCCTTCCTTTAGGCCCTTACTGACAGCTTCCTCAAGGCCTTTTAGACTTCTCCTAACACTAGGCCCATTAGTTTTGTGCTAATGTTCTTCTTGTGACCCTTACAGCTTCCACAACCAGCCATGTGGTGTCAAAGTCAATGACACGTTTGGGGTTTTTCTCATGGTAGTTCCCAAATCAGGCACAAGTACCAAAATCTGCAGTCCGCAGGCCACAGGGAAAGAGCAAGTCACTCTAAAACTTAGAGACTTAAAACAGCAACAATCATTTTTTTTTTTTTAGCTCTTGAATCTGCCAACATAGTTCCAGACACAGGTCTGTGTTTACTGAACTAATTAACACATAAGATGAGTTGAGGTTACTTTGTTAGCATAAAATTCTCTGGTCTAGGAGTTCTACATTTTTGCCATCGAAAATTAGTTGTTTGGGCCAAATTCCTCAGAGAGAACTAATAAAACCTGGAAAACACACACACACACACACACACACACACACACACACACACACACACACCAAGACAGCTAAGATGTGTGGGGAAAATATCTTAGGTAGAGGAAGGAAGCCCAAAGAGGTGAGTCTGGCATTTGGTACCACTATCCTTTCAAGAGAGATACTATTGTTACAAGCAGTCAATGAGAAGCTGAGCAGAACTTTTAGCATACAAGTCTATGGTGCAAAAGCTGAAGTTCAAGGTTTGTCAAAGAAAAGGAATCTATTTCTAAAGGGATTCCAAAGGATTATATACAAGGACTAAGAGTAAACTGGAACTAGGTCAGCCCCCTTCCAGGTACTGCCATCCAACTTCAGATCACTGTGATTTCTGAGTGTAGGGTGAGCTGGAGATCCTAGCTCAAGGTCCACTTGCAGAGATAAAAGATAGTTCTCTTTGAAGGAAGGTAATATTATGCAGAGCTTCCATTTCCTCTCCATTTTTATGTATAATGTCTGGTACCCATTCAAAAACATTTTGGTATTTGAGAAGACGGGCCTTAGTTGAAAGCCTAGATAATAAAACATATGGTAGGTGTATACTATTTTGTCCGATGGAGTTACCAGCCATGAACTTTAAAATAATAGGTTCAAGGAACCAACAGAACAAAATAGAGAATTTCAGCACAGAAATAAAAAAGAAGAATGAAATAGATGCTCTAGCTGTAAATCCTAGTGTTAATAATAATTAATATTAATAATTAGTTATTATTAATTAATCAATGATTAATACGGTTGACCTGTCATAGGTAGAACAGTGCACTCAACAGCTGTACAACCATTTATCAAAACTAACCACATGCTAGTTCATCAGCTTCTCTAATACATTTCATAGGATTAAAATTAGAGAGTATATTCCTTGACCATTGTGGAAGTAAGTCAGATATCAATAATACCACATACACCCACAAAAAAACCTAGAAAATTTCTGTACATTTGGAACTTAAATAACACACTTAAAAATAACCCATGTGATCCAGAAGTTATAATGGAAATTAGAAGCTACTTGAACTAAATAATAATGAAAATCAGACTTGAAAAGTTTGTATAATGAAACCAAAGCAGTGCTTAGAGGGAAGTAAGTAGATGGTCAATATATGTGTTAGAAAAGCAAAGGGGCTTCAAATCAGTGACTTAAGTATCCATCTGAAGAAGTTACAAAAATAAAATCAAATTAAACACAAAGTAAGTACAAGCAGAAAAACATAGAAGAAAGATTAACAAAGCCACAAAAATGTATCCCTTGGAAAAACCATGAAAACTGGTAATATCTTGGTATGACTGATCAATGAAAGAGAGGGAAGGCACAAATAACCAATAATACAAATGAAAAAGAAGTATTACCACTGGTCCTTCTTACAATGAAAAGGATAATATGAGGATATTGGGATTACGATGAGAGATTAGGAAATTTAGGTAAAATGGAAAAATTCCGAGAACACACTTACTACCACTGACAGTGAAAGGTAGAAATTGATCAACATTCTGAAATGTATATGGAAATAGAAAAATTGCTGAGATAATCTCGACAAGAAAGAACTGGATTGGAGGTACCAGGTTACTGTACACCAAGATTTGTTATAAAGCTACTATAACTGAGACTGGAGTGTTGGCACAGAGACAGACTAACAGACATGGAATGGAATAGAATTCAGCAAAAGGCCCATCCCCCATATGTACCCCTGATTTTTGTGACAATTGATGGTGGGTCAATTGAATAGCCACAAAAGAGAACACTGAAAGTAAGATTCAGCTATTGTGAGACTGTAGGAAAAAATTTCAGAAAAAAAAAGAGGAGAAAATCTTCATAAAGTAAAGTTGGTAAAGAGTTCTTAAATGGAACACATAAAGCACTAACCGTTAAGGAAAAGATGAATAAATTGGAATAAATTAAATGTGGGAACTCCCGTTCCTAAAGGAAAAGACACTTATAAGAGGATGAAGGGTAAACCACAGAGTTTTTTAGATATTTGAAATTTGAAAAACATAGACAAAGGGCTTGTATCCAGAATATGTAAAAATACTTTCTACAACTCCATAAGAAAAATATAGAAATCCTCCAGAAAGATGGCCAATAAATATCTGAAAAGATGCTCAGTATTATTACTAATTAGGGAAATCCGCTAACTAAAACCACAATGAGATACCAATATGCTCCCACTGGAATGGCTAAAATTAAAAAGACTGGCAGCTCCCAGAACCCCACAGCAAAAACCTCAGACTCTGGGTTCCTTTCTACTGAGCTGAGGTCTGGAAATAGCCTCCAGGCAATGGAAGGGCTCAGCTCATTTGTTTGCCTCCTTCCATGGATCAGTCTTGCATGGCCTGTTACAGTGTCTAAAAACCATACTTTCATATAATTTCCCTAGTTTTCGAGTTGTTTATGGCAGTACTGTTATATTAAAGGTACAAATATTTGGATCCCATTCCTGGAAATTCTGATCCACTAAGTCCAGAGGGAGGCCCAGGGATCTGCATTTTAAAAAAATATATACAAGTGATTCTAAAATGCAATTCCCCAGTTGTCCATGATTTTTTTTAAAAGGCCATTGTCATTTATTGACAGGCCCCTATGGTTCCCTATTTGAAACAATGATGGTCACATTTACGTTGAAACATATACACACACACAGTGTGCATACTCAGCATATAATCACTTCAATTATTTTGTATTTATATCCATTTTTTTTAAAAGATCCTATTTGTTTATTTGAGAGAGAGAGAGTGAGATAAAGAGCAGTGGGGAGGGGCAGAGAGAGAAACAGACTCCCCGCTGAGCAGGGAGCCCAATGTGGGACTTGATCCCAAGACCCTGGGTTCAGTACCCAAGATGAAGGCAGCCGCTTAACCAACTGAGGCACCCAGGTGCCCTAGATGTTATTTTTTTATATGTACATGTTATTTTAACTACAGTGGGCATAGCAAATCTATGAATTTGAATTATAAATTATAAAGTGAAAATATATTCACTATTTAAAAGTACAACATCAAAGTGGCCTGATGTGCATGCCTAATTTTACAAATCACGTTGGATAGCCCTATACAGACAACACTCTATTCAAGGGTTTTTAAGACTTATTGATCTTTAAAGAAAATCGCTGAGCCCACTTAATTCAGATTCTGTTATCTATAGTTTTTAGATTATGCAAACACACACACTATAATTTATATACATATAAATTTTGAAATAATATAAAATAATTGCATTGATAGCTCATATTTGCTGAGCATTTATGTGCCAGACACTGAACTAAATTCTTTATAATTATTATATCTTTTGAAACTCAAAACCACTGTAAAATGTAGGCCTTATCATTATGTCCTTTTATAGGGACTGTTATCTGGTCCCGTGTTAGGAAATGAGAAGGTTAGAACTACAAATCAGCTCACGTTTGTGACTCCAAACGTGAGCTTATACTAACTTTGTTGCCAAACCCACGTAGAATTAGAAAAATTCCCTCCAGTGTTTTGAAATAAGAAGATGAAACAGTGAAAGACTTGGCCAAACTCTCTTTTCTCAGATTAATAGGATTTTTAAATAAACCTCTTTTATGGAAAGAAGTAGGGTAAAAAACAATTGCAAATGTTAAGTTCCTTTCCCTCAAGTAAGCAATGACCCCTCCGGTCAATATTTACCATTACTGACTGCAATCTAAACATACAGTGAGTTCAACTGAAAAAGGAAGTTTTGCCATATCAAAGAACTTTGATGCAGATAAAGAAGAAAATGATTAATCCTGGAGGAATCAGAACTTTGATCCTGTGTTTACCCTCAGGTGAATGGCAGCAGACACTACCAAAGAAGAGTCATTAAAGTGAAATCAGTGACTTCAGGAATCCCTTGGATCAATACGTAGCTTTCCCCCTGTTTGTAGAAGCCCGTCATCTGTCTCTGCACAGGCTGGATGGGGTCTGTTCAGACATCTCCCAGTACCCACATTCTCTGCTCATTAAAGCCACAAAGGCTGAACTCAAGAGAGCTCAGCCATCAGATAAGAAATTGTCCCATCTCTAAAATAAATGTCTTGGGGCGCCTGGGTGGCTCAGTCGTTAAGCGTCTGGCTTCGGCTCAGGTCATGATCCCAGGGTCCTCGGATGGAGCCCAGCATCGGGGGGGTCCCTGCTCGGCGGGAGGTCTGCTCTCCCCCTCCCACTCCTCCTGCTTGTGTTCCCTCTCTCGCTGTTTCTCTCTATTTGTGTCAAATAAATACATCTTTAAAAAAAATAAAATAAATGTCTTATTAATTTTCACTAAAAAATGAAGGCAGCCTATATATATGTGCTTCAGAGACTACCATAAAAGGGGAAAAGAAGGGGATGGTTTTCCATTGCTTCTTTTTTTTTCCTTTTTTTAAGATATACCAACTTCCTCTTCTTTGTCCTTCCCCACCCAGAAACACTGGCCTGTTTTATAAAACTCAGTTCGAAGAAACTGAGGTTAATGAGCTCCACATGAATAGAAACGATGTCCAGGTTTCCATAGTGAACATTTAGGGTTGTTCATCTTCTCCACCTCTTACAGCAACTGCAAAGTGAGAACTACACCAGCCCGGAGGCCTAATGAGCACCTGTTTCATTTACTAGGGATATAACTTGAGCTGCTGCAAAAATTGCTTTTGGAGAAAAGATGAGAAATGATAAACAAGCTCCTCTTCCCAGAGGCAGCATAGCTTATCCATAACTATCACTTCATAAACAGATTTAATCCAATTCTCATCTTTTGGTGTCTCCGAGGAAAGCAGTTGCCTGCCTTGGAAATAGGGTAGGAAAACATTTGCTCAATGGCTCAGACTCCTTGGATTTGGATCCCAAGACAACCACCTGCAAGCTGTGTAATCTGGGCAAGTCACTTAGCCATCATGGGCCTCACTTCCTTATCTGGAAGGTGGGAATAATAATCGTGTCTGTCTCACAGGGTCTTGTGAAGATGAGTAGGCATGTTTTTTAAAATAAAATCCAGCTTTGGTTGTTTCCATGGTCATTGCAAGGATATACTCTCCCAAGTATATATCCATCTTATTGGAAATAAGACGGTATCTGATAGAGTCAGGAAATCTCTAAATCACCACATTTGCAATTTGCCCTAGTGGATTTCATTGAGCCTCAAGACCCTTTACAAATCCCTCCTGTATACAGAATCTAGCATGACTAGCCTTGACCAAAGGGACATCACGCCTATCCCTTCAAATTCCCAAATTATTGTAACTACTGCCCATCTCAACCCTGTGGCTTATCACATATTGTCTTGTATTCTCAATTATACTTCCTTTTATTTATGCATCATCTTCCCAACAAGACTGTAAGCTACTAAAGTCGGGGTCTATGTTTAACAGTTCTTTGATTCCTCCCTTAACACTAAGCATCATCATATCTCTTATCTCTTCAGCTAAGGCAATCTCCCAAAAGGGCTGATGCCTAAAGACTGTTTGTCTTTTGCTAGCAGCCCTCCCAAGAAATGGAGTAGTAAGTCCTTCGTTCCTGAAAGGGGAACCTGGATGATACATCAGAATGTCCACTTTACTATTCAAGACAGTGGGAGGTAGAATACACACAGAAGGTATAACCAGACCTTCCCACACCTGAGCAGAGATTTCCTAGCTGCCTCTTTGTGATACAGTTTGGTGCAGATTTTCCAAGGGGGCTAGACTGCATGACCTCCGAAGGTTGGCCTTGTCTATTATCAGTGGGGGAGTCAATGGCAGTGGAGAGGCTGTCTTGGGCAAACAGTTATTGCCCTGGTGAATCAGAATGTCAATGCTGAGAAAACATAGGGATCTGTTTGAGCAACCACATTCAATTTACAGATCCAAGGAATTCCATGGATGATTCCTGTCCCCAAACTGGACCCGAGAGAAACTGAAGAGCTCAGAGCTGGTTCTCCAACTTTAAAAAACAAAACAAAACAAAAACAATGAGAGACTCTTTGAGAAATAGGAGGTGGTTGGGTCTGGGGTGGGTAGATGGTGACGCAAGCTCTGAAGCTCCAAATGGGGACAGACCAGCAGAGAATTTTTTAGTTTAACTCCTTTCTCTCCCCAGCATTGCCCTGAGTAGATCATTGACTTTTCTGCTACAACCACAGGGCCAAACAGAGAATATCCTGGAAGCTCTGAAGCTGTAGAGGTAAAGAATAGAAGCATAAGGGCAGATGAGTTGGCCAACACCTGAGAAACCTGTCCCTCCTCAAACCACCTCATAGTTTGAGCAATTGCAACATCCCTGGATAAAAGCAGTTCCTGGGAAGAATGACTGACCTCCCAGGACTGAAGGAATGAGGCAGGGGTGGCTTCATCCTGAATTTCAACACAAGGGCCTCTCCAGCAGGGGGCACTCCCTCAAAGTCACTTGGTATCATGCTCCCTAAGTCACTTGGAGAAACCTTAGGCAGAGTCTAATCACCTTTAGTCCCTTTCTCCAGGTAAATAACGCTAGTTGAATATGCTAGTCGGGGTCCCAGCAGGAAACGGTGACATACCTAAACTGATCATTTGAGAAGACTTTAGTAATAAGAATTTAATAAATAAGACTATTTATAGTTATGTGGCCAGCATATAGCAGTACGCAAGTGCTAGTCCCAGCCTGGGAGAGGGAGAGGAGGTAGGAGGTCTTAGACTCACAGGGAGAAAGTCTTGGAAGAGGTCTTGACAGGAGTTCTGACATTCAGTCAAGGACACAGCCAACACCATAGGGAGAGAAGTGAGAGAATAAGTATCCTTGGCTGCACATTCTTCTCTCCCATCGTTTTCCTGCTGGGTCTCCCCAGTGACTGAACCCAATAGGAAGCCAGAGGACAAGGGATCCTGTAGATGTCATTTGCACAGGCCAGGCTCAGAAACACTGAGCAGGGTGGGGAAAGTGGAAAGTGGATCTAGAAGGGCAAACAGAAGGCCTGCAGAACACCAAGTTAGCTGATAACCTCAAGGAACAGATAATGAGATAGCCTGTAAATATAAACACTATAAAATGGAAGCAAATAATAAAAAATTTGCACTAAAAAAAGCACAATTAATGTAACTAAAAGATTTGAAATAAATAAGTAGATAACATTCAGACATATAAGGAGGAATGTTGGAAACATGATACAGAGGAAAGCAATTATGAAAAATAGGCAATAGGACATACTGTGATGGAGAATAATACAACAAATGGGTTTAAAAACAGAATTATTGTAGTCAAAGAACAAATTAGTGAGCTGGAAGATCAGGTCAAGGAACTCAATCCAGAACATATTTGGATGGGGTAAAAAGATAAAGAGAATGAAAGAGAAGTTAAAAGACCTGAAAGTCATGTCAGTTTCCATCTGGTGGGAGTCCTAGATGCAGATAAGGGCTACGTGAAAAGAAGAACATTTTTTAGGAAATAATCTCCAAATGTCTCCCAGAATTAAAGAAACATCTAAGGGACGCCTGGGTGGGTCAGTCTTTAAGTGTCCAACTGAGGTCATGATCTCAGGGTTGTGAAATCAAGCCCTGTGTCAGGCTCACATGCTGGGCATGAAGCCTACTTAAGATTCTCTCTCTTCCTCTCCCTGTTCCCCTCATCCACCCCCTAAAAAACAAACAAACAAACAAACAAAACCCCAAGACTCCAGGATGGCAGGATTTTTTTTTTTTTAAGATTTTATTTACTTATTTGACAGACAGATCACAAGTAGGCAGAGAGGCAGGCAGAGAGAGAAGGGAGGAAGCAGGCTCCCTACTGAGCAGAGAGCCCGATGCGGAGATCGATCCCGGGACGCTGGGATCATGACCTGAGCCGAAGGCAGCGGCTTTAACCCACTGAGCCACCCAGGCACCTCAGGATGGCAGGATTTTTAATGCTGAATTAGGGAAGAAGAAAAAACCTATTCTAAACATTTTATAGTTAAATTTTAGAACATCGAAGAAAAAGAAAACCAGATTTCTCAAGAGCAAAACTGCGTAGAAGATAAATATATAATCTCTTTAAAGTATTAAAGGAAAACAACTTTTAATCTTGAACTTTATAATCAATTAATCTATCATTTAAATGTAATAATGGAATAAACATATTCTCAGGTATGTCTCAGAAAGTTTACCACACCAGCTCTCTGAAAGACCTCTTGGGATCTGTACTACAGCAAGAAGAGGAATTAATATAGGAGGAAGCAACAAGATATGAAAAGATAGGATAAATAAAGACTATAGTGCGATCTACTTTTGTTTAGTTAAGTCTTAGCCAAAACAAACAACAAAAAGTATATCCATAATAACCCAAAACTAAAATTTTAGCTGAGATCCATAGGGTGGGGAAGGGACGGGGGGACAGGGAGGAGGAAATGATAGTATGCTGTCTTCTTTGCAGGGACTCATAGTTTCTGATAACCTTTAGACACCGACAGAGAAAAAACAAGCATAAGCAAGATTTAATAATTGAGATCCTAGCAACAGATAGATTCATGAATATATAAGTACTAAATACATGATAGAGGTAGTATCACTAGTAGGAAAAATGAATCATTTAGTAGACGGTGTTGGAAAAATAGGTTCACTATATGGAGAAAAATCAGATTGGCCATCCATACCATACTAGTTAGCACTAGGGTATTACGTTTAGCTGCCTGTGTATCACTCCCCCCACCAAAAAAGTGGCAGTGGTTAAATAAGGCATAAGCTTAGTTCTCTCTCCTGTAAAAGAAATCCAGAGGCAGGATGCAGGGCTGATACTGGAACTCTATAATATCACCAAAGCCTTTCTAGCTTTCTGCTCTGCCATCCTCAGCATATTGTACCCAACCTCAAGACCCCTCCATGGCTCAATATGGCTGCTGATACTCCGGCATCATTTCAGCAGTCCAGGCTGGTGACAGAAAGATTCAAAGGGAACTTGTTTCCTCCATTTTAAAGAGTCTTCCCAGGACTCTCTCACATACTTTTGGCTGTATCAAATTGTTGAGAACTAAGTCCTGTTTTGTGCGGCTTCACTTAACTGTAAGGAAGTCTGTAAAATGTGGGTGGCACATTATCGTGGGTAGCAGTATGCCCATCTAAAATGTGAGATGATATGTCTAAAGAACAAGAGAAGAGGATTAGTATTGAGAAGTAACTATTCAATACTGACTACAAAAATAATAAGATCCAAATTGATTCAAGATACAAATGTGAGAGATATAGAGTCAACTAAATAATAGAAGAAGATGATACAATGCAAAAGAATATCTTTGTGATATTGGGGCAGTGGGAAGAAAGCAAATTTTAGAAACTAAACATAAAAGAAAAAAAGCCATAAGAGGAGAATGGATGGATTCTACTACAGCAGAAGTCAAGATTCCTCCTTAAAGAAGGGCCCTATGGGTCAAGTTTCCCCTGGAAGGGAAACCAACAAGGATTAATGCCTAGAATATACAAAGAACTTCTCAAATTATCAAGAAAAAAATAGGACAATTAGCAAAGTATATAGACATTCACTCGTGAGGAAACCTGAATGGCTATTAAACACATGGAAAGGTCCTCAACTTTAGTAGTGGTCAGAACTGTGCTAAACACAACAACAAGATACTTATTTTGCTCATGAGACTGGAAATTATTAAAAAGTGGCATTAAGTGCTGCTGATGATGTTGGGAAAGAGGAATCCTCCTCCACAGCTGGTCCGGATTCTGGAAAGCAATCTGGAGCTACTTACTGATCCTTAACATGTGTGCTCTGCATCCTAGCAAATCCACAACTGCTATATAATCCAGAGAACTTCTTGCAGTCCCACAAGGAGCTGTATACAAGCATGTTTTTTGCATCATTGTTTGTGATAGTAAAGGGTCTGGAGCAAATTAGGGGGTCTATCTTTTGGAGAATGGACAAGTAAAAAATGGCATTTTCCATATGTTGCATGGAGTAACACTGATAGAGCTCCAAAACAGAATGTCGACAGAGAAAGAAGAAATGATAAGATATATAGTATGTTATGGACTGAATTCTGTTCCTTTCAAGTTCATATGTTGAGGTACCAACTTCTTGTTTCTCAGATTACAACCGTATTTGGAGATAAGGTATTTAAGAGGTGATTACATGGGGTGCCTGGGTGTCTCAGTGGGTTAAGCCTCTGCCTTCGGCTCAGGTCATGATCTCAGGGTCCTGGGATCGAGCCCTGCATCAGGCTCTCTGCTCAGCAGGGAGCCTGCTTCCTCCTGCCCCCCACATGTCTCTATGCCTACTTTGTGATATCTTTCTGTCAAATAAATAAACAAAATCTTTTTTTTTTTAAAGGTGATTACATTAAAACAAGGCCATTATGATGGGGCCCCAATCCAGTTCGACTGGTGTCCTTATAAGAGGAGATTACGATACACAAAGAGATACAGGGATACACACACACACACAGAGGAAAGGCCATGTGGGGGCTAGAGCAAGAAGGCAGCCATCTGCAAGTCAAGGAGAGAGGCCTCAGGAGAAACCAAACCTGTTGATAACTTGATCTTGTACTTCTAGCTTTCACACTGTGACAAAATACATTTCTGTTCTTTAAGCCACCCAGACTGTGATATTTTATTATGGCAGCCCTAGCAGACCAATACAGAGCACAATACCATTCACTGCCTTTAAAAACATACCCAGCGAAGGTAAACACACACACACACACACACACACACACACACACACAAACAGACACTAAGGGTGTTTAAAGGGAGGAGAAAGGAGAGAGGCAGAAAAATGATCAAATAAAAGAAAGGATGGCCTTGCACAGACTGATGGTGCTAGAGTGCAGAGAGTATAATCCACTCAGTCTGAGTGAGTTAAAACGAAACACAAAGGAGATGGCATGTTAGGTTGTAGATCAACTCCATTGATGACACAGGTAACCAGAGCCACAGCCTCAGCCAAGAGCCCTCTATAGGTGGGAGTGAGGAGATGCTCCTGGGTCAGAGACAAGGTATTCACCAGAAAGACACTCTTGTGAGCACTGATTTCTTCATTCACAGACATGGTGGGATACTCGTAAATGTCAGTGAGCCAGGGGTCAGTCCCCAAGACTGGTATTAGACTGTTTGTTAGGTTAGGACTCTGGCCAATGGGAGACAAGAGAAGGTTTAAAAAAAAAAAAAGCAAGCAGGTGGACTCCAGCAATCCTACCTTGACACCCAGGACCAAGGTTGTGGCCATCTCCCCCGTGCTTCTTTTTGCTTCCTTACCCCCAAAACACTACACCACCCTCTCTCTCAGCCCTCACCAACTCTATCCCAAGTATGGAAGGCCAGATTTGTTCCCCAAAACCTACAAAGGGAGGTCCTTGAATGACAAGGGAGCCTACCAGTAGCCAGAACTCGGAGATTTAGAGGCTAAATCCTTAAAACCTTGTTGTGTGTAACAAAACAAACTGGAATGAACTCACCAGCCACAATAAATTTGAAATCAGAAACTTAGCTCTAATTACCAAAAAAGTAGACTGTCAGAGCTCAAAGGAACCTTACAAATTACCTGATTTATAAATCCATTCAGTTATCCATTCATTCACTCAACAACTATTTTCTAAACACATACAGTGTTGCAGGTACAGAGTTAGGCTCTGGTGACTCACTGATGAATCAAAACAGATTGATGTCTTGCCTTCACCAAGTTTTAGTTTCAAGGCAAAGAGAGTAAAACTCCTTCCTGTCTTTGAGCCTTCACAAATATTGATTCTTCTGCTTAAAAGAAACTTCAAATGAAGCATCCTTCTGCAAACTTTACATTGTAGCTGAAATGTTAGAAGCCTGTCCTAACAACTCTTTCTAAAGTGGACCCAGCTCCCAATACACACGATGGTATTCTCCTATCATGCACCATATTCATATCCTTCACAGTACACTTATTACTTGTATTTGTAATTATATGTTCATTGACTTGTTTTGCTCAATACCTAAAGCTCATAGACGGTAAACTGAGATCCAGGATATACAGCAAGCTATTATCAGAATCAGGATTAACACCCAAGCTACCTAAGTACACAGAAACTTTAAGAAGCTATGTAACTTCCCTGAATCTCATGTTTTCCATCTATAAAATATGGTTGATAATCTACGTTACCATGGAAATCAGGCAAGAAAAAGATACAAAGGGCATCCAGATTGGAAAGGAAGAAGTAAAGCTGTATCTCTGTCTTGGATTACATATATGACATATTCTTGTATATAGAAAATCCTAAGGAATCCATACACATTAAAAAAAAAAAAAAACCTGGTGGAGCTCAGAAACATTGAAGGACACAAGATCAATATACAAAATTCCATTGTATTATTATATACCAGAAATCAACAATTTGAAAAATAAATTAAGAAAATAATTCCACTTATGATAGAATTGGACAGAATAAAATACTGTAGGGATAAATTTAACCAAGAAGGGCCAAGACTTATACACTGTAAACTACAAAATATTCTTGACAGAAATTAAAGATCTAAGTAAAGAGAAACTCATCCCATGTTCATGGATTGTAACATTTAATATTGTCAAGATGGCAGTTCTCCTACAGAATCAACATAATCCTTATTAAAATCTCAGGTGGCTTCCAAAACAATTTAGAAAAAGAAGAGCAAAATTAGAAGATGTACATTTCCATTTTAAACATTGTTACAAAACTATAGTAATCAAGACTGTGGTACTGGCATAAGTATAGGCATATAGATCAATGGAATAGAATTGAGAGTCCAGAAATAAACCCATACATTTATAGTCAATTGATTCTGATAAGGACGCCAAGATAGTTCAACATAAGAAAGAATAGTTTTTTCAACAAGCAGTGCTGAGACAACTTGATATTCACATATAAAGAATGAAGCTCGACTCCTACCTCATACCATATACAAAAATTAACTCAAACTTTTACCTAAATGCAAAAGTTGAAACTAACTCTTAAAAAACACATAGGGGTAAATCTCTGTGACCCTGGACTAGGCCACTGTTTCTTAGATATGACACCGAAAGAAAAAAATGATGGAATGTCCTCAAAATTAAAAACTTATACTCAAAGAGCACTACCATGAAAGTGAAAAACAGCCCATGGAATGGGAGGAAAAATTTGCAAATCATCTATCTAATAAAGGCCTAGTATCCAGAGTATATAAAAAAAAATTCTTACAACTCAATAATAAAAAGACAACCCAATTTAAAAATGAGCAAAAGATTTCTTTTTAAAGATTTTATTTATTTCTTTGACAGAGTGAGAGAGCACAAGCAGGGGCAGCGGCAGAGGGAAAGGGAGAAGCAGGCTCCCCACTGAGCAGGGAGCCCAATGCAGGGCTCCATTCCAGGACCCTGAGATCATAACCTGAGCCAAAGACAGATGCTCAACCAAACGAGCCACCCAGGTGCCCCCCAAATAAGCAAAGGATTAAAATAGATAGTCCTCCAGAGAATATATACAAATGACCAATAAGTACATGAAAAGATGGTCAACATCATTACTGCAATGAGATACTACTTTATACATGTTAGAATGGTTGTAATAAAAAAGATGGACAATCACTAGTGTTGAAGAGGTGGAGAAACTGGAACCCCATATACTGCTGGTGAGAATGTAAAAAAATGGTTCAGTTGCTTTGGAAAACAGTTTGGCAGTTCTTCAAACTATTAAACAGAATTCCCATAAGTCCCAGTAATTCAACTCCTAGGTATAGAATAAAGAGGGTTGAAAACATTTTCCACACAAAAATTTGTGCATGAATGTTCATAGCAACATTCATCATAATAGTCCGAAAGTGGAGTCAACCCAAATGCCTGTCAACTGTCAAATGGATAAAGAAAATGTGGTATATCCATTCAATGGACTAGTATTATGCTACTAAAAAGAATAAGGTACTGATTTGTCCTACAACATGGATGATCTTAAAAACATACGTTGACGGGTGCCTGGGTGGCTCAGTTGGTTAAGTGTCGGACTCTTGATTTCCACTCAGGTCATGATCTCAGGGTCCTGGGATCAAGCCCCACATTGGGCTCTGTGCTCAGCAGGGAGTCTGCTTGAGGATTTCTCTCTCTCTCTCTCTCCCTCTGCCCCAATCCCTGTTGTCTCTCTCTCTAAAATAAATAAATCTAAAACAAAATCTTTCTGGGTATAGTGCATACCAACTTCTCACTTTCCTCAACTCTGGTGTTCTTGAACTTGCCTCACTCACCACCTCCCATCCCCCCCACCTCATCATCATGGCAATATCTAATAGGACAGTTATATTTTTATAAAACCCTACTTCCTGGCCTCCATCTATTGGTCCCCATAAATCTCTAGGAACCGGATCTTTCCCCATGATTTTGAACCTGGGAACAGCTAAGGAAGCTGTCAATTCTTCATCAGTGTTAGAGGCTGTCAGAGGTAAGCCTCACTTGAAATTGGAAGCTGTTACATTCCATGGGAAGAAAATCAGTCTGTAAGGAGAGGCAAATTAAGATTATTTCAGAGAGGGGGCAGTGAAAGACAAAGAACATGTTCTGGGGGCCTTCAGGTCCTGACTCCAGAGGTCCTGAACATAGAGACATCCAGGATCTTCCCACACCGCTCAGGGTATCCAATCTCCTTGGGTTCCAAAAATCAATAAATTGTCTCTCTTCCTACACTGGTGCTATCACTGGCTACCACACCAATACACTTGAGCACTGCAAAGCTTACTGTGAATGACAACTGAATGTAGGGTATGAAAAAGAAAACAGTAGTAAGAGTTAACAGTTACGAAGACCTTCCTCTAACTGTCAAACATGCTCAGCTGCACACAACAATCTTCAGAGGTAGGTGCTACTATTATTCACATTTTAGAGATTAAAGAGAGAGAGGCACAGAAAAGCTAAGACATTTATCCAAGGTCACACAGGTGGTAATTAGCAATGTCTGTGTTCTTAATTGTTGCACAATGTTGCCTCACGTGAAATAACATGCGGTATGTGTGTAAGGCATTATTATTACTGGGAAGAAATCAGAAAGGAAATCCCTGTTGTGATTCAACAATTATTCTGAGATGTGGGTTTCTTGTAAAAAGCAGTATCTTTCAGACACAGAAACTTTCAGGAACTATTCGTGATATTTGGTACTTCTGACCGATGATTTCAATTCTCTGACTTCAAATACTTCTCTTACCGGAATCCAAGTGAACTTTTAGGGTGGTCTCAGTTATTCTGGGTGATCGATAATCGTATTTTGGCTTTTACGGCAGCATACAGGGTCTGTCTCAGTTACATTCCCGAAAAAAGAAATGTTCATACTCTGATGTTTTTCTTATCAGGGAACTCCATAAATGATCTACGCAGAGTTCACGCTAGAGCTGCGGAGTTTGCTAGAATCTGATCACATCGTCTACAACACATGCAGGGTCTGTTACTGCGTCTGTAAATCAAAACGACTAACCCTCATGCTCCCTGGTTCTCCTTGAGAGAGCATCTCCAAACTCATGTCAAACTTAGAAGCCGCTTTCTCAAGATGATTAGAAAATCAGATTCTGGTGAATCCTGATGCATACCCCATCCCATCTAACCCCAGCACAGGTCGGAACGTTGCACATTAAGCTTTTCCTCCCCTTCCTCTTCACCCTCCCCTCCTAAGAAGGTGTCAACTTTTTGTTGAAGGATGAGCTCAAGGGAGGGAGACTGTTTTCCTCCAGGCTGGTCGGTCCCCTGTGTCAGATTTCCTGCGGAGTGTTAATTATTGGTGGAAACCTGTTAGATGAAGTGTGTGCACTGGGCATCTTTTTACAAGGAACAGGAAATGAAATTACCACTTCGTTTCAGAGAAATATCCAGTTGTCACCAAGAAGGCAACCAGTAATGCCAACGGCAGATACGGACTGGTGGTCCCCAGGGAACACGCTGGCTTCAGACGAAGTAAGAAGTGTGCTGACTCAGGGGAGGAAACTAAGCTGGCCAGAAAATACTTTCTCCTCTTGCAGGATAGTATCCCAAATTCCATGGTTTGAGTTTCACTCCTTAGTTTAAGACTTTGCCAGGTTGAGTTGCAACTAATCTAATGAAAGGAGACATTTTAAATCTTATCAATTCTTTTTATCTGATTTGGATGAGTTTTGGGTCCTATCCTGTGTTTTAGGAATGCAAAGAGAGAATAAGAACACATCCCAGGAAGGAGGCATGAGGGACAGGAGCTTACAAGGAACCCACTGTGGCCTGACTCCTGCCTTGCAGGGCTGTGTCTGGTCAGTGTCTCACTCAGTTGCTTAGCCACTGAACCAGAGGGAAATCTGCAAGGCCTGGCCACCCCATGGGACAGAATTCTCCCAGAAAGGGAAATCAAGCAGGCCTCTAATCGAGAGAAGGGTAGGGAGTCCGCATTGTGCTGTGGTTGGGAACAATCAGGTAGTTCATAGCCTTCACGCTTGATCAATAGTAGTGAAGTCACGGCTTTCAGCCATGTCCTTCTTGGAGGTGGTGAAGGAAGAAGAATGAAATGAAATAGAAATGGAAGCATTTGTTGCCCCTGTCCTTTGAAACGTCAGTGAAAACAATCGTATCGACACACCAAACAAGTAACAACAGTTCAAAACAACGTGTCTGTGCCTACCAGTCGCTAAAACAAAGGCAGGGTAAGTCCTCTCTGTTCTCACAAGTCCCTGATCCAGTCCGCTCATCAGTCCTATTCACCAGATGCCTAATACTCATTTAGGTGCTGCTCTTCTCAGGAATCCCATGATGCGAGTTTCGAGCTGAGTCTAATGTTTCTGTTTTTACTCTCTGAGGACTGCCCTGATGAATTTTTCCCCAGCTGCTTGGAAAATAAAGTTAGCCATCAAAATAATTAGTGCTAACTATTCATCATCTTACCCTAAGCAGCCCTGGAATTTTTCTAGAATTTGAATAAAAAAGAAAAGCATGTCTTAAGCTTAAAAAATAAAAGAATGACGGTAGAAAATTGACTTAGCATAAAATAATGTCACAACTCATTCGTGATGGCCGCTCCGATCTCTCAAAATGCAGAGTTTTAAAATAAAACCATTAAAATCTTTATAGCGTTTCACAAATTACCTCTTGATTTTCACAATCAACCCATACAGGAGACAGGACTATTTATGATGTGACAAACGATGAAACTTTGGGGGACTTACTTTTCTCTTTTTCCTCAACTTATTTTGGAAAATTTTCAAATAAAGTCAAAAGAAGAGTACAGAGGTCACTCAGATGACCACCTCCTGATTGTACCATTGTTAATATTTTGCTAATTTTGCTTTATTTATACGTGTAAAAAAATTTTTCTCTTTTGCTGAGCCATTTGAAAATAGTTGCAAACATCATAAACTTTATCCCTAAGTATTTCAGAATTCCTCAATTAAAAATAATGACTTTTTTCTTTTATAGCCATATCATTCTCACCTTCTGAAAATTAGAAATTATTAACTAATATTATCTAATATTTAGACTATGTCTAAATTTCCCTAATTTTTCCCTTAAAGAAAGGTCTTTTGTTTTTGTTTTTTTTATTGAGATACAATTCACATTCCATAAAATTCACCTTTTCATAGTGTACAATTTAGTGGTATTTGTATATACCATCATGATGATCTAATTCCAGAATATTTTCACCCCTTCAAGGGAATCCCTTACTCATTAGCAGTCACTCCTCATTCCCTTCTTCCTCCAGCCTCTGTCAAATACTAATCTACTTCCTGTCTCTGGACATTCCATTTAAATAGAATCATACAGGTAGGTGCCCTTTATATCTGGCTTCTCTCACTTAGTACAAAGGTTTCGAGGTTGATCCATGTGGTAGAATGTATGAGCACTCCATTTCTTTTCATAGCTGAATACAACTCCACCGTATGGATCTACATTGTATTTATCCATGGACATTCAGGTTGATTCTACTTTCTGGCTTTTATGAATAATGTCACTATTGAACTTTAACGTACATGTTTTTCTGTGGCTGCATGTTTCCAACTCCCTCGAGTCTAGACCTAGCAGTGTCATTACTAGAAGATGTGGTAACTCTGTGTGCATATTGTAGGGAACTTCCAAACTCTTTTCCAAAGAAGCTGAACCATTTTACATTCCTGCCAGCATAAGGTGAGTGTTCCAGTTTCTCCACATCTTCACCAACACTTATGATTGTCCACCTTTGGATCATAGTCATCCTAATGTACGTAAAGTTGTATCTCACTGTGGTTTTGATGTGCATTTACCTAATGGTGATGCTGCTGAAAATCTTTTCCTGTACTTATTGACCATTTATATATCTTCTTTGGAGAACAGTCTGTTCAAATCCTTTGCTCGTTTTAAAATTAGGTTATTTTCTTTTATTGTTGAATTGTGAGTGTTCTTTACATATTCAGGATGTCAAACCCTTATCAGGTGCATGATCTGCAAATATTTTCTCCCATTCTGTGAGTTGTAGTTTCGCTTTATTGATTCTATCCTTGGAAGCACATAATTTTCAATTTTGATGATACTCAATAAACCTGATTTTTTTTTCTTTTGTTATTTGTCCTTTTGCTGTCACACATAAGAAACTACTGCCTAATTCAAGGTCACAAAGATTTGTCTCTATGCTTTCTTTTCAGGGTTTCATAGTTTTGGCTCTTCTGTTTAGGTCTAGGATGAATTTTGGATCGATTTTTGTATACAGTGTGAAGTAGGGGTCAGACTTCATTTTTCTGCACGTGGATATCCAGTTGTGCCAGCATTATTTGTTGAAAAGACTATTCTTCCCCCATTGAATTCTCTTGGCACCCTTGTCAAAAGCAGTTGACCATAAATGTGTGGGTTTGTTTCTGGACTCTCAGTTCTATTCACTGATCTCTATGTCTAAACAGATGCTAATTTTATGCCAGTCTTGATTATTGTAGCTCTGCAGTAAGTTTTGAAATTGTTAAGTGTGTGTCTTGTGCCCTTCAACTTTGCTCTTCTTTTTCAAGATCGTTTTGGCTATTCTGGATCCCTTGTATTCCCAAATGAATTTTAATATCAGCTTGTCAATTTCTGCAAAAAGGAGCTCTAGGGTTCTGATAGAGACTGTGTCTAATATTTTTAAAACTTGCAAAGACTGACTTTTAGATGATAGCCAATAAGCTTTTCCTAAGCAAAGAGGTTTTTCAGGACAATCACTTTTAACTATTTTAATTGTTTCGAAGGACTAAATGTGGGGTATTTATTCTCATTTTTAAATAACTTCATTCATTTTGAAGAAAAAATACATTAAATACATGCAAAACCGAATTTCAAAGGGTGTTCATGAATAAAGATGTGTGTCGCCAAGTAATCTACAGCACTCTTACCAAGAACTAGTGCTCTTTAATCAGCAACTTTTTTATTTAAAAAAAAAGATAATTTTGCGAGGGATTTTTTTTCCTTTTGAAGAAATCTGATTGCTAATTATTAAAGCGAGTACTACATAGCTCTAGCAACTAAGTGAGAAACAGACTGAAAGATGAGTTTTCAGCGAATGAAAATTCAAAATGCAACAACCTCACTTCAATCTGTTGGTGTAAGCTCTTAAAATGCGACTTTACAGAAGTCTGATTGCTTGGGATTTCAGTTAGCAATACTGTCAAAGAAAAAGATTTAAAAATGCTTCCTTATGAGTTTGGTGCCAAACCCTTGCAACTCATTTTGTTTTTGCTGCTCTTTCTCCTCCTCTTCACTCCCTCCCATCTCACCCTCACTGACTGATTCCTTTTTTTCCCCCTCCCCAGGGAATTTCAAGTATAGAATTTTTTTTTAATTATCATAAAATAAAGTTAAAATACATTGTTACTGAAATAATTGATTTTCTTACATTTAGGTCGGTGTTAACTCATTCTACACCAAACTCTTGGGTCACGTCCTTGAGAAAGTGGCAGGGGCTGGGGGCAGGGGGCAGGGGTGGGAGGTGAGGGTGGTCCTGGGCAGGGGTGGGGGAGTGAGTGGTGTTCTGATCAACTCATGAATACTGAGGTACAATGCTGTCTGCCCCCTACTCCCTCTACAGCAAGACAGACTTAGGTGTAAAATTTCCTAATAATTAAAAATTTTTGGTACTTCTAAGACAAATTCATGTTTCAACAGGACTCATGCTTGCTTAGACAAATTCAGTTTTTCTCTATGGCAAACACTATGTAATAGAAGAAATACCACTCAGACGTCTATGTCATAAATGTGAATGGCACCAGTTGCAAAATCTCTTATACCATAGCTACTTCGTGGACTATATGAGGCAAAGTTTAGCCTCAAAGTGGCAGCTTTCAATTCCTCGGTTTGTGTCTGAGTCATCTACATCCCTCCACTGTCGGAGTCTATGTTCAGGGGAGGAAACTCATTTTCTCACAGCTCCACAGGAAAGGTACACAGTGAAGTGAATCTAGTAAGAAAACCCAAGTAGCATATTCCAAAACAAATACAAGTGATATTTTCTTATCTAGTATCTTGTATTCTCTGGTCCAACAGCCCCCGTGTATTATTCTAAGTCACTGCAAGTTGAACGTATGTAGATTTAATGTGTTTGGCCTTCAAAAGGGAACATGTATTAAGTCAAATAACCAGTCACACAGAGATACATTCATCCTCATCTGTTGTACTGAAAGGGTGAACTGGCCAATTATGTATCGTTTCTGAGAACAGTCTTGTTTAGTCTAGTTTGAAACAACTCAAGCCTGGGCTCTCCTTGCTACAAAACCCTTGTGGAAAATTATAATAAAGTACATTTTTCCAAAGAACTGAGATTTTAGTGCTTCCAAACTTTTAAACTTGTGATTGGGTATCATTAAAAAAGCTTTGGAGGTTTTTTTTTCTTTTTTTTTTTTTTTCCTCTGACCCATGTAAAATCTACATTTTACATTGCATATGTGTGTGTGAAATGACAATTTTTTTTAATGAAATAGTACTTACCTGCACTACATGCAATGCATCCTGGTATTTTTTAGTCTATTTCTTTAATTTCGTGAAAATGCTGAGTAATCCACCCAACTGATTTCACAACTCATTAATGGCACCCAACCTGCAGGTTAATAAACACTGTTCAGAGGAAGGCAGTCTTATCATCCCAGAGTCATTGAAGAAACAGACTTCAGTTTGTTGGCTGATAACCCCAGGCTGGACTCAGCGGCTGCCCCTCTTGGAGTGACAGAGAAGGCTTATATTCTTCCCTGTTTTTTTTTCTTCTGTAAGAGTCGCCATGCCATGTACTGGAGGTAAATGCAGACATTCAAGGAGAGAAAACTGAGCCATCCCATAGCATCAGTCACAGGCTTTAAAAAGAAAGAAAGAAAGAAAGAAAGAAAGAAAGAAAGAAAGAAAGAAAGAAACATCCCTCGTCTTCAACATAATAATCTGAAATCGGTTGATTATGTAATCAGCAATCCAGAGAAGGGCAAATATTGAAGGTGAAGTAGAACCACAAGAGCAAACCATGCCTAGGGTCAACATTCTACAGTCGGCCTCTCTCTAGACCCATTTCTTATCCTCTGCCCTCTGTAATGTCAAACTTTTTGGTCCATGGGTAGAATACAGTTGCCTTCTTTGCCCTAATGTCTGCTTTTTTTTCCCAGAAAGTTGCTTTTCTCTTAGACTCATGGCAGCCTTCCATGCAGTCTCTCCCCACCCTTCCCCAGCACTCGCTGAATAATGGAAGCTCTTTTGTTCAATCTGGGGCACTAGCTCTCACTTGACTCCTCACCCACTAATCAATCACTCATTGCTCAAGGATTCCCAGTAAACTCTGGCTCCCCTTCCTCCCCTGCCACATCTCTCCAGCTTTCCTCACACAAAGGCACACGATTGCATAGCCAACCTAGATAAGAATAGCGCAAAACAAAAGACGGATTTAAAATTTTTTTTTAAATTTTAAATTTCATTACAGACAACATCATCGTCTATTAGGTACGTATTAGTCACTGTATCTACCCAGCATAGGATAAGGTTTTATTTTATTTGCCCAGGGATTAGGGGAAATTAATTGAGCCCCAGGGAATTCCCTGCCCTGGTTCTGGCTGGAGGAAAATTCCCCTTGGTCATCTGTCTTTTGTTTAACTGCACATATCACCTGGCTAGTGAGGCTACGTCCCTGCTCATCTTCCACCTCATCACTTTAGCGGGTTTTGTTAATTACTTTTCCCTTTCCTACAATGACTTCTTCTTTTCTCGTTACTCACATGGCCAAACTAAATACAAAGTAGATTTGTACCCTAGAACAACTAGACTCTCAGCTTTTTCTCAAAAAGGTTGTTTCGGGGGTCCCTGGGGGGCTCAGTTGCTTAAGCATCTGCCTTCGACTCAGGTCAAGATCCTGGGATCCTGGGATGGAGCCCCGCATCAGGCTCCCTGCTCAGCGGAGAGCCTGCTTCTCCCCTGCCTGCCATTTTCCCCTGCTTGTGCTTGCTCTCTATCTCTCACTCGCTCGCGCGCTTGCTCTGCATCAGATAAATAAATAAAACCTTAAAAAAAAAAAAAAAGGTTGTTTCAGTATCTGCCATGTCATCTTTCTGAAAGTCATATTTGATTACATCATTACATCTAAAAAAGATGGACTACAAACCATTTCATATCAGGTGACAAACCTCAAGAGAGAAATAACCGGCTTCCCTGTTTTACTTTATTATTTTTTCCCTGATTTTAATTAAAAGTAGTCACATGTGATTTTTCCTAATGTTATATAAAAGTATAGAGAGCAAAGTAAAAATCAATGATCGTTCCACCACGTGGAAATAACCACTGACAACAATTTACATATCCATCGAGACATTTTCTCATATGTCTCACATACACACAGTCTTGAATACAATATTTCAGAAAATCTCAAAAATCAGCCTTTGGCTGCTTGGACTAGGGATCATTTTTTTCTATTTCTTTACATCTTTCTCTGCTTTCCATAACTTTTTAAATGTCCCTACATGGTTACAAGTCACAGTAAAAGAAAGCCAGAAACTAAAATGCCTGACCAACCAAGGAGCCACAGCGATGTTGGCAGAGGTCAGGTGGCGGGGTTAGCGGGGGCAGCTGGCACCCATGGGCTGCGGGCAGGGAAGGGAGCACCCCAGGCAGGGGAGGGAGTGTGCGTAGGGATGGGGAAGAGGCTGCAGAGGCAGGAAGCCCCAATAATCATTCCCAATTCTCAAGCTCCTGCTGATGCTCTCTCAGAACTTTGACACTTGGCCACCTTCACAGTGACTTTCTCATACGTTTATATTTTCCAGGACTTAGTTTAGGACTTTCTGATAAGAAGAAAATTACCTAGATCTTTTGCCAATGTCAAGAAGTGAGGAATAAATGGACATATGTTTCCTTAACTTCTGCTATTTGGGTCCTTATGAAAAATCCCACTCATTGGTCAGATGTGGTTGCCAGGAAAGAGGTGAGTACTATCTGCATCCCCTCCCCCAGGCTCAGGGAGGAGGAAGTGCACACATCTCCACAGGGCGAGGACTGACTCCCCTTAGGCCACTGTTTCAATCCAACTCTGTTAAATTACACTCCTGCGCCAAACCCAGGAAACTCCCCTCCTTCCCTAATGAAGCATTTATCACCCCTTCCACACTGAATCTATAGCCTGTTCCCTCTCCTGCAACTTCATATCTCAGTCCCATCCATCTCTTCCCTTTGTTTTACTTTCGGAGGGAGGCTTGTTATATATTGCCTGTATAATGCTTTAATCATGGATTATGGGTTGCTTTACAGCTCCCTGAATACCTTGGCAAGGTCTCTATATAAATAAAATTATTATTATTAAAATCAATTAATCAGAGGCACAATTCACTTTTCAGTGTCTGACATCCTGAAAGCTTACTGATGCAAGAAGTCTTTTTGTTCACCTTCCGTGGAACAACATTTTGGGAATCAATAATATAAAACATGGCACTACAGAGGTCCTTAATTAGATTGTAATCTGCATGTACATATGGATGCATTTCTTTTTGTTGACCTGTTAAGGATCAATGATTGATCAGCAGTGCAATACGATAGGCTACTGAGTAATTATGTTTGGGAAGTGCTGGGGAAGCTTGTCATATAATTTGCAAGCTATTTTAACTCACACTCAGCAAAAGAAAGGAGAGGCAGCTCATTGTATAATTTGAGTCTCTCATCCACATCAATTGCTTTTCGTTGGGTCTCTCTGGAACAGCTAATTATTTGATTTTTCTTTTTTTCTTTTAGTAAACTTTTTATCGAAGCATGTAGAACAGATATATGGAAAAGCGTGCAAATCACCAGCGGACAGCTCAGTCATTTTCACAAAGGAAACACAAAACAAGTACCACCCAGATCAGGCCATAGACCATCACCATTCTTCAGAGGCCCCTCACACCATGTCCCATTTAATATCCTACTCCTCAGATTAGTTTTGCCTGTTTTGGAACTTTCTTTTCTTTCTTTCTTTATTTTTTTTTTTTTAAGATTTATTTATTTATTTGAGGGGGTTGGGTAGGGGCAGAGGGAGGAGACAGAAACTCCAGCAGACTCCCCATTGAGCATGCAGAGCCCCAGGCGGGGCTCGATCCCACAACCCTGAGATCACCTGAGCCAAAAGAGTCAGGCACTCAACCAACTGCACCACGCAGGAGCCCCCGGAACTTTCTATATATACAATAACACAGGATGTATTCTTCTGTGTCTGCCCAGTGATTTGGCTTTTATTGGACTTTGGTTTTTCATTTCTTATTTATTAAGTACTTGCCATGAGGCAGGAATCATATTAAGGCAGGGACTATAAAGACGTATTAGAGACAAGCCCTGCCCTTGACAGTCTTTCAGTTCATTAGGGGGAGGAGGGATTAGCACACACCTGCACACTGATGGTGGCAGGTACCTGTTAGCAGTTTTGTGAAGGAAGGCAGTAGGTCTTCAAGTAAACGGGGTTCAGTCCCACCAGGGTTCAGCTGGGAGGTTAAAAAGACTCCCCAAACACCTGTCTTCTTATGTCTTATAAAATTCTCTAAGGTCTTAAAGAAAGAGTAGGAGGCATAACAGTGTTGTTTTGGACAAATGCTGGAGGGGCTTCCTTCCCTTTCAGCTCATTCCATCCTCGTCTTCCTTCTAGTTTTTCCGACACCTTCCTCCTCTACTTTCCCTTTCTCTAAACTCCCCCCTCTTCCTTGGTCTCCTCACGTCAGGATCTGCGGGTTCTCCCCCAACATGTGTTCTGGATCCTACCCTCCTGACCCCGGCTGCTTCCAGGGAAAAAGGAGACAAAGGACTGAAGCCTCCGTGCTCTCTGTCCACATGTTCTGTCCACACACCTTCCTGGGTGGGCTCCTTAGGGTTCATGGGCTTGTAGCTCTCCTGGTGGCTGAGGGCTGAGCAGGTGGAAAGGATAGATAAAGAGGACAGACAGGAGCGCAGGATAAACACAAGGGATGAGCAGAACCACTTCAATCAATTCTTTACAGTTTCCCGCTCAAGTCCTGTGGTCAATCGAATTGAGTCTGGCTGATTTAATATTTATTGTGCTGCTCCTAGTACCACCGCCAAGCGCTATTCAGTTTCGGGTGTTGAGGTGGAGCAGGGAGAGTTCTTTGTCTTATTTTGGCTCCAGCAAATACATCCTTCTCTCTGGAAACCCACAAGGTGGTTTGTGATGATTGCTCGTACACTGAGGGGATGCCACTCTTGTGTCTCTGGCCAGAGGGATGCGCCCTGTCCAGTGTCTATAGGAGACCATTTAAAACACCAGCAAGGGACCTGGACCTCCCGCTTCACCATTATGCCAAAATTCCCAGCCTGTGTTTCTTTTTCATCTGATTCCAACAGGGTGGTTTTTGTATTTTACCCACTGGCTGTTTAAATTGGAGACTTGGCTGAGAATGAACTGGCTGAAGTTCAATCCAGACAAGATGAATGCCCAGTGTTAGTAAACTATAGAAATTGGAAGAGATAGTCCTGGTCCCTCTTACATGGGATTTTCCGCAGAGGGATGTTGGTGTTCCAGAGGACAGAATGTGACTGCCACTTGGCAAGTGTTAGGTTATGTTAAGAGGCAGAGGAGTGAGATGGTGAACATCAAAGGGCTTTGGATGAAACCATCTGAGTTGAAATCCTGGCTGCATCAGCTAGCTGGGTGATGACAGGCAAGTTGCTTAAACTCAAGTCTGTTCACTGGTCTGTCACTTGGGATGATAATGCAGGCTTCTTAGGCTGGAGTCAGAGAGATCATGCCGGGGAAGGGCTTGGTGTAGCGTCTGGCATGACTCCTCTGGTGAGGTGTGTCTTCATCTCTTCTGAATGGGATTTTGTTTTTAATTTGTTACACCTCTTTTTATTTTTTCAAAGTGACGTATAATTGACTTACATTATATTAGTCCCAGGTGTACAACATAATGACTTGATATTTGTAAATGTGGCGAAACGATCACCACAGTAAGTCTAGTTAACATCAGTCAACATACATAGTTACCCAACTTTATGCAATACAGTATTATTAACTATAGTTGCCATGCTGTACATACCACCAGTCTGTTCTCTGTATCTATGAGATTTCTCTTTTTAGATTCCACATATAAGTGAGATCATATGGTGTCTTTCTCTGACTTATTTCACTTAGCATAATGTCCTCAAGGTCCATTCGTGTTGTTGGAAATAACAAGATCTCATTTTTTTTTCATAGCCAAGTAACACTCCATTAGTGTGTGTGTGTGTGTGTGTGTGTGTGATATCACATTTTCTGTATCCATTCATCTGCTAAACGACACTTAGGTCGTTTCCATAGCTTGGCTATTGTAAATAGTGCTGCAATGAACATTGGGGTGAATATATCTTTTTGAGTTTGTGTTTTCATTTTTTTCAGATGAATACCCAGAAGTGAAATTGCTGGATCATATAGTAGCTTTATATTTTATACATAACTGTTTTTCATAATGGCTGCACCAATGTACATTCCCACCAACAGTACACAAGGGTTCTCCTTTCTCCGTATCTTCACCAACATCTTCTCTCTTGTCTTTTTGACAACAGTCATTCTAACAGGTGTGAGGTGATCTCTCACTGTGGTTTTAATTTGCACTTCCCTGATAATGGGTGATATTGAGCATCTTTCCATGTACCTGTTGGCCATCTAAATGTCTTCTTTGGAAAAACATCTATTCACGTCCTCTCTTATTTTAATCAGACTGTTGCATTTTTTGCTATTGAGTTGTATAAGTTTCTCCATATATTTTGGATATTAATCCCTTAGCAGATATATAACTTGAATGTATTTTCCCTCAGTAGGTTGCTGTTTCTTCTTGTTGACTGTTTCCTTCGCTGTGCAGAAGCTTTTTAGGTTTATGTAGTCTCACTTGTTTATTTTTGCCTTTGGTGTCAAATCCAAAAAATCATTACCAAGACCAATGTCAGGGAGCTTGCCACCTATGTTTTCTTCTAGGATTTTTACGGTTTCAGGTTTACATTCAAGACTTAATCCATTTTGAGTTACACCCCTGGTGTAAGGTAGTGGCCCAGTTTCATTCTTTTGCATGTGGCTGTCCAGTTGTCCCAGCACCATTTGTTGAAGACACTATCTTTTTCTCATTGTCTGAGATTTTTAAAAAAACCACAGGAGGCTCTGGCACTAAATGCAAACGCTTACTGATGTCAGGGCCCTATGATAAAGGGCAGGTTTCTGAAGGGGACCGATTTCAGGTCCAGTTGAAGTTTAATTTTCAGAAGGGGTATGCAAAAAATGTAGCTCCCTGATTGCATGTGTAAGGAATGGAACTTTTGGAACGCCAAAGACCCCACACCTCTACAGTATGTGTGTGTGATGATCTGCTGGGCTCACTGAGCCATCACCAGTATCCAGATCCTGAATGACATGGGGTGCTCTTAAAAAAGAATCTCCTTTTGCTTCTTCAAGCTGAGACTTCCACTAAAAATCAGAAATGATAACTTAACTAATATGGCTCTGAAGTTATAATGGAAGAAAAAAGAAAGACTTGAGACCAAAACAAGTGAAGTCGCTTTTTTTCTTACACAGTACATCCTCACAGGTCAGGAAATCTCACTTGCTGTACCATAAAAATATAACTACCATCGATGTACTTCTCCTCACCTCTCCCGCTACCACTATAGACCAAACCGCCATCCTCTCTCACTTGGAATAGCCTCCAAACTGGTCTCCCATCCTACTCTATTCTAAATATGACAGCCTGAGTGATCCCTGAAAGTGTGCCACGCCATTTTCTGAGTAAAAACCAAAGTCCTTATAGTGGCCCTAAGAGGTCTGGCTCCCCACTCCCTCTCTGCCATCATCTCCAATCCCCGCCCCTGGACCACTGTCCTCAACCACACAAGACTCCTTGCTTCTCCCTGGCCTATTTCCTCAGCTCCCCTAACCCAGCTCTTTGCACTAGCTCTCCCCTCAGCCTGGTCCCTTCTTCCCCTAAAGGCACATGACTGACACCTCATGATATTCAAATTTCTATTCAAATGTCACTTCACACTGAGGCTTACCCATACCACAGTATTTTAAATTATCCTTATCTCTCTCTCTCTCTCACACACACACACACACACCCCTCCCCTCACCCCAGTCCCTGGGCACTCTGGTATGCCCAAGTTGTGCCTTTTCTATCACTGATTTGCGGCTCTAGATTTGTGTTCTTTACTCACTCGTTATGTTTATTGTTCACTCTTCATCTCCTTCCACTAGAATGTAAACTCCATTTTTTGCTATTTTATTCACTAGTGTATTCTGAGCATCTGGAACATTTAATAATACGTATTTGTTAAATGAATGAATTAATCACATAACCAAGGTAGGCAGATACCTTAGAAATAATCTGACCTCCCACCTGATACCCCAAACTCTCCAGGATGCCTTTAATACACAACCTGAGGACAACCTGTAGTTCTGTGCTCTCAATTCAGTTCTGCTAAGAGCACACTCCTTGGCAATGGATTTATTTATATTCCATTTGATTTTGACCAGTGCTTCCAAAATCATCTGCAGTGAAAGATTTTTTTTAAAGATTTATCTATTTATTTTAGAGAAAGAGATAGAGCGTGAGCAGGAGGGGCAGAGGGAGAGAGAGAGAATGTCAAGCAGACTCCCCGCTGAGCGTAGAGCCTGAAGTGGGTCTTGATCTCATGGCCCTGAGATCACAACCTGAGCTGAAACCAAGAGTCGGATGCTTAACCAACTGCACCACTCAGGCGCCCCTGCAGTGAAGGATTTTTAATTACAACCTGTAGTGGACCAAGACCTTTAAACATTACAATAAAAATTAATTACTAGAAAAATAAAATTTAAATATAGATGCATAAGAATAATAGTTGAGTTAATAATAAAAAGGGGCGCCTGGGTGGCTCAGTCATTGAGCTTCTGCCTTCAGCTCAGGTCATGATCCCAGGGTCCTGGGATAGAGCCCAGCATTGGGCTCCCTGCTCAGCGGGGAGTCTGCTTCTCCCTCTCCCACTCCCCCTGCTTGTGTTCCCTCTCTTACTGTGTCTCTCTCTGTCAAATAAATAAATAAAATCTTAAAAAAAATAAAATATATTATTATTGGGCCCAATTGAAATACAGGGCGTTTGTGCAGCTGCTGTAAAAGTTCTGAACACTTCATTCCTACCGTTAGGTCCTGGTGGCCACAGGACGACAGCTGGAGAAACAGGCTTCGAGGAGTGCTAGTCTAGTCAGGGTCCACTGCTCTCCTGCCCTCCAGTCTCTCAGCATGTCCCGTGCCCTCAGCTAAACGAGGGGTGGCCTATGTGTTTTGCTAACCCTGTCCACAATTTCCTTCTGGGGAAAGCTTCCAGAGGGCTTCTGAGGAGCCCTCGCCAATTCCAGCTGCACAGAAGCCCAGTGAGTTGACCTTTGGAACGTGGGACAAAGCCTTATCTTTCCAAAGTCTTTCATTCTTCCGCTAGGGAACAGCAAGGCCACCGTTTTTGTGCTTTATTTTATATTTCATTATGCTCGCTGATACTAAAAACCATAGTTCTTAAAATGCAGCATGCCTGATACAGCTTCTCTGTATATCTGGAAGCATCTGAAATACATCTAACGTTTTATCCATAGGCATGGAAATAGTAGACAATGTATTTCTCTGATTTCACAGTAGTTACTAGTCTATCGCCTGGATACAGGAATCTGAAGGCTCGTATCCACAAAATGGTGTGACCATTTTTAAACCGCCATATATGTTTTGGGGGGAGGAAGTGGAAATGTAATTTAGAAATGAAAGAAGGCGGTCCACGCATATTTCTCTGGACATTTATCAAATACTACCTATGCTGCAGAGTTCACGTTCAGTGGGCTGCGATTTCTCCTCTTCACAATACCCCAATTGAGCTTTTGTGAAGTTACCAGGCATTTGTTTTCACTTTATGTACGGGATTTCTCCATGGAGATCTGTCCATAACATGAAGGCATCCAATATCGAAAATGACACGCAATGCCTTTATTCTTGCGGTTTAATTAATGCTGTGACAACCAGTAGGCATAGCCCGCAGAGGAGCGGAGGCCTCTGGAGGGAACTGCAGGTTATAAGCGGTAAGGAAACTGTCAGGCTTCTCCTTGGGGTCCCAACAGAGCAAAAACCTGAGGCTCCCTTCGCAGCATCGCAGGAGATAAATCCCAAGAAAAGCAAGCAATTTGGAAAATTGGGTTGTTCGGTCTACAAAAGAAGCAAGCTGATGACGGCCGAAGTCATAATGTTTCATGCATTTTAAATTTCTAGAAAATGGTTGCCCACCTTTGAAGAAAGAAACCTTGGGCCTATCCAAGCTGAGATGAGTGCTTGGTGCCCTGAGTTCTTTGAGGACTGTCCTTCTGGGGTGATTTTCTGAGCTGCAACATGGTGTCGGGCTTACCTACGAAGGGGACAGTTCCTACTGCCATAGAGGGTCAGCAGAGCACGGGGCAGGCTGGTGGGATGACGCAGTGTGCCACTGCAGACACGAGCGTCAGGGAGGGTGATGGGGACATCTGAACTGACCCCTAAGTAAAGGGAGACCCATGGAAAGAGGGGTCCAGGCCAGGCGAAGAGAGGGGGCCAAGACCTGAAGCAGGACCCTGTTTGCTAGGCTGGAGACAGAGCCTGAAGCCGGTGCGGTGGGAGCAGACGGGACAGGTGCAGAGTGGGTGGAGGTGAGTGAATTAGCAGAGGGCCCACCTCTGATGCATCTCCCTTCTATCAAACCAAAGCCCCTTTTACATAGCAAAGGTTTTCAAAAGACCCTTTCACTCTTCTTTAGCTATTATTATTTTTTAAAATTATGTTATGTTAGTCACCATACAACATTAGTTTTTGATGTAGTGTTCCATGATTCATTGTTTCCATATACCATCCAGTGCTCCAGGCAATCCGTGTCCTCTGTAATACCCATTACCAGGCTCACCCATTCCCCCAGACCCCTTCCCTCTAAAACCCTCAGTTTGTTTCTCAGAATCTGTAGTCTCTCATGGTTCAGCTCCCCCTCCAATGTCCCCCCACCCATTTTTCCCTTCCTACTCCTAATGTCCTCCATGCTATTCCTTATGTTCCACAAGTAAGTGAAACCATATTATAATTTACTTTCTCTGCTTGACTTATTTCACTCAGCATAATCTCCTCCAGTCCCATCCACGTTGATGCAATATTCATTGGATATTTGGTATTTATCCTTTCTGATGGCTGCATAATATTCCATTGTATATATGACCCACATCTTCTTTGTCCATTCATCTGTGGAAGGGCATCTCGGCTGTTTCCACAGTTTGGCTATTGTGGACACCGCTGCTATGAATGTCATGGTACTGGCACAAAAACAGACACAGACCAATGGAACAGAGTAGAGAGCCCAGAAATGGGAACTTTCGCTCTCTCATGAAATCCATAGATAATACAACCTTTACTCATAATTTTTTAAAAAATTAACACAATAGCCTACCTCCAGGAAGAAGTAGAAAACCCTCCATAAAGTAAGTAATTCCCAGCAGTACTAGAAATTACAATGAGTTAGTAAGACCCTTGCACCTACACATAAAATCACTGTGAATCTGACAGTGAACCGAGACCAGTATGCTGGCAACTCAGTAGCACAGTGTTGCTGTCAGGATAGGGATTTTCTGAAACAGTGACTCGATTTTGAAGACTAGCTTTCTGTGTTCTTGGATAGTGAGGCACGCAGTAAAAATCAGTTTGTATTTACGTGTGAAATAGAGTTAGGATCCAAGCTTAAGACATAATTAATAGATTTCAGGACTTTCAGAAGTCTTGCGGCAAACAGGACAAATGGGGTTGTGTGAAGTATTCTGAGCACGGCAACACATCTGCCATTCCTTGTCCCCACGTACTAAATGCCAGCAGCACCTCCACGTCCTTCCCAGAAGCCTCCCGGTGGAAGTACCCTTGCCTGGGAGACCGCGGGGATCGGCCACGACAGGGACTCTGGGTTTTCTGAGAAGGCACTGGGGGTTTGGAGCATGACTATAGCCCAGTGTTGTCCACAGAACTTTCTATAGTGATGAAAATTTCCAGATTGGCTCTGTCCAGGAACGCAGCCACTGAAATGTAACTAGTGTGGCTGAGGAGATAAATTTGTCATTTTATTTAATTTTAATTGATTCAAATTTAAATAGGCTACAGGTGACTAGTGGTTGCCATGTTGGAGAGAACGGCTAGAGACTATAAACACGGATGCCTAATGACCAGTTTTTTTCTTTTGTAGTTATCCCTCCCTTGCCTTATTTTCACGATCATTTCTTTTTTGTTTTTTTTTTTAAGATTTTATTTACTTGTTTGACAGAAAGAGAGAGAGAGAGCACAGCAGGGGGAGAAGCAGGTAAAGGGAGAGGGAGAAGCAGGCTCGCCGAGCAGGGAGCCTGATGTGGGGCTCCAACCCAGGACCCCGGGATCACAACCTGAGCCGAAGGCAGGTGCGTAATGACTAAGCCACCCGGGAGCCCCATAATCAATTCTTTTTGAGTCTACTGACTTACCTACACTTGAAAGACGAGCTTCCTAGAGGAGCTGGACTTGGAGCACTTGCACCATGGCTTCCTAAGGGTGAGGCAAGTTACAGGTAAGGGGGTGTCCCTGAACCCCTGTCTGGCCACAGTGGCGAGTGAGCCTCCTCACTCCCACCACCCACCTCAGACATGGAGAGGCAGTGAGTGCCACCCCCCACCCCGGACACAGGATGTCTGACCACAGAAGTGCATGTCACCGGCAAGTAGTCACCTGAGGGACCACCGTGTCCCAGGAATGTGAGGTTCAGTTAACAGGGAAAAGGAGATAAAGTTCAAGGGGCTGAGAGAGGAAGCAGAATAGCAGGAGAGGGCAGCTTGCTTGGGGTGCAGTGGGGGAGGCCTTTGAGAAATGGTACAGTATCATCAAACCGGGGGACAGAGTCACATCCCCACCATTGTGGTGACCTGAGCGCTGTGATCCCTCTTAGGTGAGACTCCCCCGCCAACCAGATAAATAAATAATTTATTTATTTAAGAAAGAGAGCATGCACGTGCAATAGAGGGAGCAGGGTGGGTAGAGAGGGGCAGAGGGAGAGAGTCTTTAGCAGACTCCGAGCTCAGCGTGGAGCCCGCCACAGGGCTTGATCTCAAGACCCTGAGATCATGACACTGAGATCAGGACCTGAGCCAAAACCAAGAGTCAAGCACTTAACCCCCTGTGCCACCCAGGCACCCCCTTCCCTCTTTTTGAAAAAGAAAGTATTCCTTGCCTCCAGGCTTTGCTTGCCCACGTCTTCTCCTCAAAATCTTCCCAGTTGTTCAGTGCCCTGGCCTTCCGCCACTGCCTCCCCACATGCTGTCCCCACACAACGTCTGTTTGGTCCGGCTGGGTGGATTGTCTCCCCACTGAGCTGCCCTGTGTGCCTCAATCACAGCACTTAACCCTACCAGGTGTAAGGAGGCCCCCCCTGAGCTTCTGCAGGAATGCTAGCCCTCCCCTTCTCCTGAACCCCTCAGCACTGCCACGGCTCATGACATGACATGGTGTGTCATCCCCCTCCCTACAGGAAGCTCTGTGCAGGCAAGTATGGGGGCTCACTCATTGGTGGGCTCCCCTGCGCAGTGCCAGGCCCAGGTGGGCACATGATGAACATGGGAATCTAGCTCTTTTTCTCAAGGAAAATGAGAGTCCTCACGTGACAGGCATAAGAGCCCTCCAAAGATGTCCATATCCTTTTTACCAAAACCTTTTGTGCATTTGGTGCCTTGTAGAGCTAAAGTGTCTTTGCAGATATGATTAAGGATCTCAGGATGCGGAGACTATGCTGGATGATCTGGATGGCCCAACGTCATCACAAAGGTTCTCCTGAGGGCCGGGGTAGGTAGGCGGTGACAGAAGAGGAGGTCAGAGTCAGAGAGGGATTACAAGATGCCATGCTGCTGGCTCTGAAGATGAAGGGAGGAGGCAAAGTAGGAAATGCAGGTGGCTTCTAGAGCCTGGAAAAGGCAAAGAAGCAGATTCTCTCCAAGAGCCTCCAGAAGGAACTCAGGCTGGCCAACAGCTGGATTGTGGCCCAATGAAACCCGTTCTGGACCTCTTACCTCCCAAACTGAAGATGCTAGATCTGTGCTATTTTAGCTGCTAACTTGGGGGTTCTTTGTTACAGCAGCAGTGGGAAACTAAAACATCCCAGAGGCTCCTCAGCTGTGATGGGCCTCTCCCTCCCAGGCAGGTGGGCAACTCCAAGGTGTCTGATCCACATTCTCTGGACACCTGTGGGGAGGGAGGGAAGCCACGGCCAAGTGTATGGCCTGGAAGGAAAGAGCTACCAGAAGCAGCATTCCTGGGTCTAAGGAAGGCACACCAGTGGGTCCCTTATCAATGCAAAGTTCAAAGTCATTACAATCTGCCCTTGACTGCTTTGCAACCTTTGTGATTTGACAGAGTTTATACTTCTTCTAGGTAACATTCTCACCAGCATCCGTAACCCAAGCTTCTCTGGTGTCTACCTCGACCTTCCTTTCTCTTCACTGTTTCTCTCGGCAGGATTTCATCCATGCTCAGAACTTTAGCTGCCATCCATAAACTGATGAAAAAATCTGGGGTGCCTGGATGGCTCAGTGGGTTAAAGACTCTACCTTTGGCTCAGGTCATGATCTCAGGGTCCTGGGATCGAGCCCCACATCAGGCTCTCTGCTCAGTAGGGAGCCTGCTTCCCCTCCTCTCTCTGCCTGCCTCTCTGCCTACTTGTGATCTCTGTCAAATAAATAAATAAAATCTTTAAAAAAAATCTACCCCAAATCTGCTCTAGCTAAATTTCTTCAGAGATACTCAGCATCTTAAAGGTGCCTAACTATTGGAGGGATAAGCCTAACATAGGTAGAATAATTTTGAACAACACAAAGTAACAGATGACAGGACCCTAAATCATTTGTCAAAATCAAATAGTTTCCTGACCTTGCCACCTAACAAAGATGGACATATCACCTTGATTTGTCAAACTAGTCCTCACTTGAAATGGATTGCTTTAATTCTATATCTCATTTAGGCTTCTGTGGACGTGAACACCAACTGAAAGCCAGCACCCTCATTTTGAAAATCCTTCATCAAACAATGAGCCAGAAATGTAGTTTCCTCTTCACCTGATAGGGGAACAGGTAGGGGAAGATTCTGAAGGAATGGAATCAACTGGACTAATGGCATGTCCTCCATACAAAGTCCCACCTCTGCCCCAAACATAGCCTTTGGGACAGCTACCATGCACCATAAGGTGGGAAGGAAGGTCAACCACTCGTTCCCCATCACCCAGCATGTACTTTGGCATTACAGTTTTCTGGGGCTTCTTGCACTCAGCAGGAGATATTCAGTAGACTTGGTTATAAAGATACTGTCTATAAGCAACACCCTGAATTTATCAAGGACATGGCTGGATGATCCTTCAAGTAAGAGACTGTCAGATGGGGAAACCCTCTGTGATGGGGGCACCCATCTTTGTTTTTTTTAAATGCTCATGTTGTGCGCCTGGGTGACTCAGTTGTTAAGCGTCTGCCTTTGGCTCAGCTCATGATCCCAGGGTCCTGGGATTGAGCCCCACTTTGGGCTCCCTGCTCGGTGGGAAGCCTGCTTCTCCCTCTGCTGCTCCCCCTGCTTGTGTTTCCTCTCTTGCTGTGTCTCTTTGTCAAATAAATGGATAAAATCTTTTTAAAAAATGCTCATGTTGGCTGTCATTTGTCTATATCGGTTATTTTCCACCTATACATAGTCCTCTCCTGTCTACTGATAATTTAATTTCACTGCTCCTGACACTAATTTGCAGCCAGAATAATTATCAAATGCTATAAATCTTCCATTCATCCGAAAGACCCCATTTACAGACCCAGTTCCCACATGAGTCCTGACCTAAGCCCCAGCCTCCACTGAACACTCCTCATCCTTGAAGGAGGAGTTGTCCTTTTATGGGCTTAATATTCCATAAAAGGAATTGTCCTTTTATGGGCTTAATATTTTAATCTATGCACTTTGAGATGTATTCGCTTATAAAAACCAGTTTGGGAAAGGCTTTTTTCCCAGATGACTTTATTTTGAAATAGACCTGCAACGATTCTTCTTGTTCAATAAGTTTGTGAATTCACAGATACAAGGCCGGGATGTTCAGGACATAATTTTCAAACCCTTGCTGTGTTCTTAATAAGTCCGTCACATTGACTCAGTGTCACAAGTCGTAGATTTTTAAAGTAACGTGTTACACACAGTGCATTTTTTCCTCACCCCGCCAGCCTTTAAAACAGTCAGATTCCCATGACAACTGAACGCCACTGGCTGCTCCCGATTTACAAGAAGACTGAAACCCAGCTGAGACTGACTGGGGCGGGGGGCACCAGCTTCAGTGGCAGCCCCTCACCACGACCCAAGAGCATTTCCCGCGGGAGGGAGACAAGACACACCTTCCCCACACAGGAACTTCCTGTCTGTACACCCTCTCTGAGCTACTCAGGGGTAAGCCTTCAAATGAGGAACACGAACACGTTGAGGCCCCCTAGAATACAACATCATGCAGATATGCTGACTCCGTATTTGGCAAAGGTGAACTAAGAGACCCTGAAATTGACATCTGTGGTGTCTACATTCCCATGAACTAGAGTTCCAAGGCTTATCTCAAAGACTCAACCCGGGATATACGCAGTTTCTAGAGCACATGGTATTGAAATTATATCGATCAACCCAGCCTCGTCAAAACTAAAGCCAGACTCTAATGGTATACAGAATGGCTGGGGTTTGAAACCTGGCTCTGCATCTTATTAGCTATGCCTTGGAATACCTTTTTCTTCTTTTTGAGAGGTGTGGGGGTGTCCCTGTTGCAGGTTTGTCCCCACCATATTTTTAATTGAAGTATGATTAAAATACAATTTTATACTAGTTTCAGATGTGCAACATACCGATTCAACAATTCTGTACATTATTCAGTGCTCACCATGATAGACTTAGTCACCATTTTGTCACCATACCGCGTTATTACAACACTACGGACTATAGTCCCTCTCTTCTCACTTTTCGTCTCCATGACTTAATTATTTCATAACTGAGATTTATACCTCTTAATCTCCTTTTTAGAGGAAATAACTATTTAGAGGAAATAACTATTAAGCCCTCCAAAGCTTTGGTTTCTTTATTGATTAGAAGAAAGAAGAGTATCTCCCTTGCAGGGTTGTTGAAAATGTAGCAGAATTTCTTTAAATGGGGAACGTAAACCTAGTGTTTTCTTTTCCCCTCTTGATTTTTGCTTTTTCTTTGTTTTGCTATTATGAATAAAACCACTAGAAACATTCAAGTACAGTTGTATTTGTTTTGTTTTTGTTAGAAAAAGGTTTTCATCTATCTTAAACAAAATCTTGGGAGGATTGCTAGATTGTGTGGTAAGTGTGTGTTTAAGTTTTTACAAAACAAGCAGAATTTTCCTAAGCAGCTACCATTTGGCATTCCCACCAACATCAACAATGTAAGAGAGTTTTTTCTGGTCACTCTGAACCCTTGCTGGCACTTTGTTGTTGTCTGTTTGTTTGCTATCTCTTGCTAATTTAATTTGTATGTAGTGGTTTTAACATGCATTTTTCTACTGATTAATGATGTTGAGTATCTTTCATGTGTCTCCTACCCTCTTTATATATTTTTTGATAAAGGTGTCTGTTGAAATCTTTTGTCAAATTTTTAATGGATTGTTTATTTTATTGAGTTGCATGAGTTCTTTATATATTCTGGAAACCAACCTTGTGCGTTTCGCCAATATGATCTCCCAATCTGTTGCTTGTCTTTTCATTTTGTCAACAGTGTCTCAACAGTGTCCCTTGAAGAAAATTTTTAATTTTGATGAAGAATGACATCATTTTTCCCTTATGTGTTCTGTGATTTTTGTATCCTAATAAACCTTGACCTAACCCAAGATCACAAAGATCTTCTCATGTTTCCTTTGAGAGTCTTATAGTTTAGGCTTTAAGTTTAGATTTACAGTACATTTTGAATTAATGTTTATACATGATTCAAGCTGTGTATCAAGGTTCTTTTTGTGTCTGTATGGATGTCCAATTGTTCCAGCATCATTAATAGAAAAGACTATCCTTTCTCCACTGAATTATCTTGGCACCTCTGTCAAACATCAATTGATATCTATCTATCATCTATCTCTAATCTATTTATAATGTATTTATAATATATACAATGTGTATTTCTGGAGTCTCTATTATGTTTCATTGACCTAAGTATAAATACTTGAAATCTATTCATGTAAATTCTCCAATTTTTTTTCCTTTTTTAAAATTTGAGTATTCTATTTCCTTTGCATTTCCATATAAATTTTATAATCAGCTTTGTCAATTTTTACAACAAAAAAATCCCACTGGGTTTTTGAATGTTATTGCATTGAATTTTATATAAATTTGGGGAGGAGTGACATCTTAACAATATTGAGTCTTTCCATTTATGAACACAGTATACAGTTGGCCCTTGAATAGCACAAGTTTGAACTCCATGGGTCCACTTATATGTGGATTTTTTTCAATAAACATAGCATAGTTCTGTAAATGTATTTTCTCTTCCTTATGATTTTCTTAATAACATTTTCTTTTTGCCTAGATTATTTATTGGAGGGGGAAACAAGCCATGAGAGACTATGGACTCTGAGGAACAAACTAAGGGTTTTGGAGGGGAGGGGTGTGGGGGGTTGGGTGAGCCTGGTGGTAGGTATTATGGAGGGCATGTATTGCATGGGGCACTGGGTGTGGTACATAAACAATGAATTTTGGAACACTGAAAAGAATTAAATTAAATTTTAAGAAAAAGGATGAATTGAAAAAAAAAAGAATATAGCACATAATATATATGACATACAAATTATGTGTTACTCAACTGTTTACGTTATTGTTAAGTCCTTTAGTCAACAGTAGGTTATTTAGTAATTAAGTTTTTAGGGAGTCAAAGTTATACTGAATTTTTGACTGCTAAATTCAGTTACGAGTCCTCGAAGATTTTTTGTAGATGCTTTGGGATTTCCTACATAAAATGTCTCTGCAAATACTGACAACTTAATTTCTTCTTTTTCAATCTGCATGATTTTTATTTCCATTTCCTCTGTTATTACATGGGCTGGAATTCCCAGTATACTTAATTTGTTTATTAGCATTATATTTAATAGGAACAATGAGGGTATTATAGGAGGGGTGAAGGTAGACATCTTTGCCTTATTTGTAGTGTTAGGAGGAAAACATTAGATCTTTCAACATTAAGTATGATGTTAGCTATAGGTTTTTCACAAGTGCCCTTTATCAAGTAGAAAAAGTTCTCTTTAATTTCTCATTCACATGGAGTTGTTTTTTTAAGTCATCAATGGATGTTGGATTTTGTCAAATGATTTTCTGCAACTATTAAAATAATCATGTGTTTTTCTTTAATCTATTGACATGATGAATTATATTGACCGATTTTGAGTGTTGTCAATCTTGTATTTCTCAGAAAACTCCACTTCGTCATGATGTATATTCATTTTTATATATTTGCTGGCTTTGACTCATTAATATTTTGCTAAGAACTTTTTGTCTCTCTTACAAGGGATAGTGGTCTGCAAATTTCTTGTCATGTCTTGGTTTTAGTATCAGAGTTATGCTGACCTTCTAAAATGAGTTGGAAAGTACTATCATGTCTTCTATTTCCTGAGTTTGTACAGACTAGACTATTATTTCTCCTTATATAATCATTAGAATTATTAGTGAAGGATATGGCTATTCAGGTTACCTACTTCTTGTTTTGATAGTCTATGTTTTATAAGGAACTGGCCCTTTTCATTTAAATAATCAAATTTGTGGGCAAAGAATTATTTAAAATATTCTCTTTTATCCTTTTATCCTTTTAAAGGCTGTGGAATCAGTGGTTATGTCTTTTCTTACAGTTATCTGTGTCTTCTCTGTTTTTCTTGGTTAGCTTGACTACAGGCTTATCAATTTTGCTAATCTCACCCAGTGGTAGACAGATTTTTTTTCTGTTTCCTTCCCCCAGCTGCAGTGTGCCCTTAAAGATTATTGGACTTGCTGCCTTTCCACCAGTGGCCAGTGGTTTATGCCTTTTTTTTTTTTTTCATGGAGAGGTAGGAGAGCAATATACGAGGGTGGCTTCACACCTTTCCACAGCAGCTGCTTCTCCCTGCGCCTGGTTTGTGTGGTGAAGGAGGATTTCTTCAGTCTCTCGTCCACCAATCTTTCCTGTGAACACTTGGCCAAGAGCTTGTGTCTGCAACTCTCAGGAATTCTATACTCTCATACCAACCCACATTCAGTCTTTAGTAATTTGTTAAAAATTTTAGCTGAATTCTTCTTACCAGCTTATATGACACTCAGCATCTGGCCCAGAATCTTACCAGCTTATATGACATTCAGATTCAGGTCCCATTTTTCTTTGATTTCAAGTCACCTCTCTTTCCTTTGATTTTAAGCTAGTTGGTGGCTCTGTACCTCAGTTATTTGACAGGCTCATGAGAAGTCATGATTTTGCAGACTTTTCTCGTGATATAAGGTTAGGAATGCTCTCATTTTCTACATTGTAAACAGAAGCTTAAAGTCCCTATATACAGTTTTTTGTCTAGCACACAGATTTTTTTCAATACCTATCAGGAAGAAGTATCACATGCATTTATCATTCACCTATGAGGGACAACTATAAATATTCATGATCTTACTCCAGAATTATGCTAATTCTCCTGCTCTTGCAACATAGCCAAAGGGCCCTGAAGCACCTGGATATCACATAGAACATAATATTGATTTATTGTGTTGGGCAATATGGTATTAATTGGGCCAACAGAGCAAGAACTTGCAAGGAAGCTGGATGCCTTAGTATGACAACACATGTTCTTCATGTGCTGGATGGGAAATCCTCATGACGATTCAGAAGCCTTCCACATCAGTGAAGTTTCAGGGAACTTACGGTGTTCTGGGATACAATGTGACATCCCTTCCAAAGTAAATGGAAGCCAAAGTAAATGGCTCAGTTGGTTAAGCATTTGACTCTTGATCTCAGCTCAGGTCATAATTTCACAGTTGTGAGATCGAGCCCCATGTCAGGCTCTGAGCTGGGTGTGGAATCTGCTTAAGATTCTCTCTCTCCCTCTTCCTCTGCCCTTCCTCCCCCACTCCCCCTCTCAAAAAAAAAAAAAAAAAAGAGTAAATTTAAAGCTATCGTACTTGTATCTCCTGTTGCTACCAAAGAAACACAATGCTTCTTCAGGTTCTGGGGGCAACATAGACTATTTCTACCCATTTACCAGTGATATGAAGGGCTGCTATTTTTGAATGGGGAGCAGAGCAAGAAAGAGAATTACAGAGGATCTAGACTTCAGTAGAAGCAACCCTGTCTCCTGGGCCATACAACCCAGCATCCCATAATAGAGATCGGTGCGGATGTTGTGTGGAGCCTCTGGCAAGCTCCAATAGCCGAGTTCCTTTCAGGGCTCAAGCCAACAACTCTTGGGATGATCTAGTGCCTTGGTAGAAGGAGAAGAGCTCACCAGGGGACATCAGGTGTCCGATGAACTGGGTACTCTCAGACCCACCAATTCACCTGCAGCTATGCATTTTACAATGGGAGTGATAAAATGGGGATCAATCTCAAACAGGTCCAGAGAACATAGGAAAGCTGCAGGAACAAGTGGCCCGGGTCCACTATGGCACCAATGCCTCTCCCTCAGCTCACACCTATAGCTTCATGGGTGGTTTCCCCCATGATAAACTGGTGAAGAAAGCACAAGGCCGGTTTTGTTTCATGGATGGGTAAACTCTGCATGTGGGTGCCAAGTCGAAAACTGTGGTTGCACTAGAGCCCTACTCAGTGGAAGTGAAAGCCGCTAGCGAGCTGAAATCCTCCCAGTGGACAGTCTGAGTGGTAGCCCACTACATGAGGAGTGAGAAGTAGCGACATGGAAGGTTACAGTCAGACTCAGAGACCCTAGTGAATGGCCTGGATGGTTCGTCAGAAGCCCACAAGTAACTAGACTAAACAAATCAATGGAAAAGGCAGGTAGAGGGACATAGGAGAGTGGGCGCAGACTGAGGATCTTCTGCGTCCACAGGTAGAGGATACGCCGAATCACATTCAGGAATAGCAGAGAGAAAGGCTATGCATGGGCCTAACGAATATCAATGGAGGGAGTGGAAAACAATCCAAGGAGCTGAGCTTAAACTGGAAGAGGTTGAGTTAATCTTGAATTGGCTAGTTAGTCTCTACCGTCACAGAAGTGAGGGCTCAAAAGCTAAGTGAATTTCAAAATATACACATTGGGGGGCCTGGGTGGCTCAATCAGTTAAGCTCCTGCCTTTGGCTCAGGTCATGATCCCAGGGTCCCCGGATCAAGCCCCGCATTGGGCTCCCTGCGCAGCAGGGAGTCTTCTCCTTCTCCCTCTGCCCCTCCTCCCTCCTCGTGCTTGCTCTCTCTTTCAAATAAATAAAATCTTTAAAAAAATAAATAGAGACACAGATAGATAGGGCAAGGAAACAAGCATGTGATGCTTTTTGCTTGGGACTGTCACACCCAAGATGTGTTTCAATTCCTTGTCTGGAGGGAAGAGGTTTGAAACTTAAATTCTCATGCTCACTTCTAACCAATTTTTTTTTTTAAGATTTTCTTTATTTATTTGACAGACAGAGATCACAAGTAGGCAGAGAGGCAGGCAGAGAGAGAAGGGGAAGCAGGCTCCCCGCTGAGCAGAGAGCCCGATGCAGGGCTTGATCTCAGGACCCTAGCATCATGACCCAAGCTGAAGGCAGAGGCTTTAACCCACTGAGCCACCTAGGTGTCCCTCTAACCAATTTTTAATGTCAGCTATCTTTGTGATTTCCACCTGGTGTCCTTTAAAAGAAGTTTACTCTGGTGTCAACCCATTAGTAGGAAACAGCCTCTTTTTGATAATCTCCAAAACACGGCTGTTGCATGCAACAGACTGTTACAGAAGTTTAAGGGTTGCACAAAATGGTCACAGCTTGAATTGTAAAGCAATAACTTAAAATTTCTCTTTGGCTCTATCACCTGTACAGTGGCCCAGCTTAAAGACTCCTTTTGTGTATCATCTTGCCCTGATCCTTGGGAGCAAAAATATATGTATTTTTTAATGCAGAAGGGTTTAGCCATGTTTCTGTTGCCTTACTTCTTTTCATGAACCCATGAACTTCTTCCCAGAGTCTCATCCTCTGCCCTTTCTGCTGCTTCTTTCCCATATTGGGCTCCCAGCTGCTCATAATGTATTTTCTTCTCCAAGAGGCATTCTAGGGTCAGCTCCTCAGTGAATTCATCTTTTTCATCCAAACCATATCAGCATTAGAGATGATGATTGTGAATTGTCTATTACAGGTCCGGCCATACAAATGTCCAGCTGGTATTCTTACAATCACACGGTTTTAACAGTGAAAAGCAAAAGAGGAAAAGAAAAGTCAGTCTCTATCTCAAAGGTCAGTATGTGTCTAGTAATCCCGGTACTTTCATCTTCATCTTCTCTATTCAGGTAGGTGGCTCTGAATTATTGTGTGAGATGATGGAACCATATTTATAGTTTCAAATATTATATAGGCCTGACAGTTTCACTCTATTCTGCCTCCTATAACTGTCTTGCTAATGAGCACCACTGGTCACAATTGCAATTAGGGAAAACCAAGATAAACCAACCCAGCATCTTTTTTTTTTTTTTTTTAAGATTTATTTATTTGAGGGAGAGAAACAGAGAGAGCATGAGAGAGCATAAGCAGGGGGAAGCTATAGAGGGAGAGGGAGAAGCAGGCTCCCTGCTGAGCAAGGAGCTCGATGCGGGGCTCAATGCCAGGACCCTGGGATCACGACCTGAGCCAAATGCAGACACTTAACTGAGCCACCCAGGCACCCTAAACCAACCCAATATCTTGAGCCACAACTCGAAGCATGTCCCCTTTCAAGTGGGAGTCAGTGGTGGATTTATCATGATTAGAATAAAAAATATATATATATAACAAAAGATGGATGGATATTTCCAGGAAAAAAAATAGGTACTAATAACCAAATATTCCATACTTAGATCCATTTACAAGGAACTTTAGATACAATGCAGAAATTCTTCATAAGATCTTATTTCTGATATGGAGAGAAAGTAAATGTGTAGTAATAGGAACAACTTTAAAACAATGGGCATTTGAGATTTAATTAGCATATTTAATCTATGAACTCAGTATTTAGAGGCCATTTTGTCCGGGCTGGGCACGGTATATGTTGTTATACTTAAATCTACGACCCACTTGTGACTTTCCTGTCATTTTCTTTTTAATATTGCAATGACCATTTGAAATTTTAGATTAAAAGTTAGCATGTGAAATTTCAGTATTTAAACAAAGGAAGCTGTAATTGTATCATGCATCCTATGGGAAGACACAGGGAAGACTGACCAAAGGTTCCTTATAGTTTAGCAGCAACTCCGCCAGGGAGTTGGGTTACCTTCCCAGGGGGTTTGAATGCTGCTGCGAAGGAGCTCAGCCAGTGAACCAGAAGTTTTCTAACCCAGAAGAGGTGACCGTATTTCCTTTATATACACATTTCCCCAATGTGTTTTCACTTGGATACTGACAACCCCCATGTTCACATTTCCAGCCTGGGTTTCTATCCCGAACTCCAGACATATCTACCTAACTGCCTCCACGACATCTCCTCTTAGATTCCTAATAGAAATTTCCAACTGATCACATCCACACTTGAACCCCTCATCTTTTCTCCCCTCCAAACTTCCACACATTCATGTCAAAAACCCTGGAGTCATCCTTGACTCTTTCACAACTGATCTCCAATTACTTAGCAAGTCTTGCATACATTTCTTTCCTATCATATCCTGCCTCTGACAACTTCTCACCACCTCCGCTGTTAACACTCTTACCTGAGCCATGATTATCTCTCACTTGGATTATTTCGATAGCCTGCTAGCTTGCTTCTCCTGCTTCTATGGCCTATTAACAGCGTAGCATTCGGTGATCCTTTTCAGAAACCTAAGCCAGATCACGTGACTCCCTGCTCAAGACTCTCCCATCTCAGACAGAACAATAACCGCGTCCTTTAGGGCCCTGCCAGGCCACACGGACGCGGCCATCACCTCTCTGCTCCCACCTCCCACCATAGGTGCCTTTGCTCCCTGTGCTCCAACTACACTGGCCTCCTTGTAGCCAGGGCTCCTGTGCTGTGGAAGGGAGGGGAGACACCTGGCAGGAGTGGGAGGGCAACCAGCAGTCCCTGCCGCACCGATTCAGATTTTGAGAGGACATAAAGTATACTCCATCTGCGTTCCATGATGTTATTTTGTCTGTTGCGTTTTGTGTAGTGATTTAAAGCACGTTTGCAAATTCTTTGCTACCCTTCCTATTAGGAGAGGTGGGGCGAATTCCCTTCCCTTTAAATATAAGCACACCTTGATCACAAAGCGGCCAAAGTGACGCCACTAGGAAGTGAGAGAATACGCAGAGGGACGAGAGCCAGCGTCTGTCTCCAGACAACAGGAGCCAGCCTGTGTGTGACCGCGACTCCTCTCAAACTGCCCCAGGAGACACGGCATGGAGCCACGCCCTGCCCAAACTGCAGGAAAAGGAATGATTGTCGTTTTGAGGCTGTGAAGTTTGGAGTGGTTTGTTGTCCGGCAATAGATTAGCAGGAACGTTCCATTTCGTCCCATTTCGTGTCATTTGTGGTTCACGTTTGTACAAGTGAGCGTCTGTTTCACTGCCCTCCTTCCATCCTTTACTTCAATTTCTCTTCTCTCTCTTCCTCTACTTTAGTGTTTCTTTTGTTCTCTCTCCCCCTTTAGTATCAGGATTGGCATTTTTAAAGAAGCAATTCCATTAAAAGAGACATATTGGCCATACATGTTTGAGAATGGGTTTTTGATGTTGTGTCTTTGAGATACTAACTTTTCATGATGTTGATGTGGTTTCACATTTCAACTACTTATATATAAATTATTTTTTAAAAAAGATTTATTTATTTATTTGACAGAGAGAGAGATCACAAGTAGTCAGAGAGGCAGGTAGAGGGGGTGGGGGAAGCAAGCTCCCGGCTGAGCAGAGAGCCCGATGCGGGGCTCGATCCCAGGACCCTGAGATCATGACCCGAGCTGAAGGCAGAGGCTTAACCCACTGAGCCACCCAGGTGCCCCTATAAATTATTTTTTGAAAAACTGTTGTCACTCTCAGGACGCCTGGGTGGCTCAGTTGGTTAAGCGGCTGCCTTCGGTTCAGGTCATGATCCCAGTGTCCTGGGATCGAGTCCCATATCGGAGTCCTTGCTCAGCAGGGAGCCTGCTTCTCCCTCTGCCACTCTGTCTGCCTGTGCTCACTCTCCCTCTCTCTCTCACTCTGACAAATAAATAAATAAAATCTTTTAAAAAAGAAACCAAAACTGTTGTCACTCTATACAGTTTTGGTGATGTTCCGATCTCGAGTCCTACCGAGCATACTTTATAGGTCTCTGTGAGCACCACTAGTCTCCTGGTGACCTGTCCTTTCTTTCCCACTATAAAAGACACGATTATGGGTTTTCTTTAAATTATGAGAATATAGCAACCAGAAGTAAATATACACAACAGTGACTTACAGAGACAATCTCTGAATGTTGCTAACTGCTGATTTTTACTTCTTCATGACTGCCTCCAATTTTTGCAGTAAACTTGTGTTCCTTTTATAATAGGGACAGATTCTCTCTATATAGCAGCATTATGAAAGATACGTTCGAAAGCGTTTTCTCTTTGAGGGTGGAGGTCTTTTCACATTCTCTCCTTATTAATTTCCTTCCGGCCTAACCTAGATCATAAAGGAAATTCAGGCAACCAGCCCACGCTGCAGGGAGCTGTGGACAGTATCCTCTTCCTTCCAACAGTTCCAAAGTCCCATTCCTATCTCAGCTGGGGGTTTCTCTCATGGCCTTTCTATTCTAGTAGTCTAAGAAAATTTTGTTTTTACTGGCACATGTTTCATTTCTCCCATATAACTTTAAGTTATAATATCACAATTAAAAAATGTAATTTCTTAGATCTACTTAATTTCTTTCTCTGTAGGTCACTTCAGCTTAATGCTTTTACATTCAAAGGCATTCATAGCAGCTGCCTGTTTTATCCAAGACATGTGGCTCTTTCTCACGTCTTTCCACCCACTCGACGACGAGGCTTCAGTTAGTCAACGTTGTTAGATTAAAAAAAGACGATGTAGTAGCAGAGGTTTCTATTTCAGCTTCCTTCCTCCTGGGTGTGTATGGGGTTGGTACATCTCAGTTCCTCTGAGGCTTTCTTCATTTCTAGCTGGAGGAGTCCCATGAAGGATGGCGAAAACTTCGGTCTCAGAGGAAGTGAACCTAAAGAGGACTCAGAAATTCCAGGGCACACCTGAGCCACAGCAACACCTCTCTTATTGTGAGAGTCAGCCCAAAGTGACGAAATGTTTGGAACTAAGTTCTCCACAGAAGACAGACTCTAAGTGGGTCTGATTTTTCATTTTGGGACCAGATACTAAATGAGACTTAGCTCATGTCTCTTTCGCTGCCACTTCACATACTGGAGAGAATGGGGTGTATATGAACAGTGAAGAACTGTTACTTGAAAAAAACAATAAATTTAACCTGCAGTTCTGTGGTGGGCTGGATGGTAATAGCTACGGCCACTTTCTATATATTTTCTTCAACTCACTTCCAGATGGTTTCTTCCTCACCATGTCAAGGACATGACTTTAAGAACTAAGACCTCTAACTCACTAAAGGACCCCCTCTATTTTGATGACCTTTACATTTATACTTGACTATAACTCAGATCTCAAACACAGATGCAACTACCTACTTCACACTTCCACCTGACTAAGCATCTCAATGGCAACATGTTCAAACTGAACTCATTATCTTCCTCATCCCACAGATCTAGTCCTTCCGCCAAGATTTCCTGTCTCATGGAATAACTCTACCGATGCTCAGAGCACTGGTTGTCCAGGCCAGACATTGACTCCTGTGACCACTGCTGTCTCTCCTTCCCCACCAACACAATGCCGGGCACACAGCTGGTACTCAGTATTTTTTGGATGAATATTCAATATTTGTATGGAAAATGCCATTACATTAGACTCTCAACTCCTTCAAAGACCAATGAAAAGGCGTGTGGTTCATCCAAAACCCCAGCAGATCTTCACTGTCTCTAAAATCCAGACTCTTTCCTCATGCCAAAGCTACCACTATTTACTCAAACAGTTGAATGCCTTCTAAAATTCCCATCATTACTGTGCATCAACATGCAGTTAAATGAATGAATTGATTATAATTTTCTCTGCTCTACCAAATTTCTGCTTCTCATACTGTGCTTCATGAATGTGCCACTGCTGGAAAATGAACACTAACTGTGTATTCAGGGCACTTAATAGCAAATTTGAGTGAAATGTTGGTATCTTGATAGGAAAAGAATTTTTTTGAGCTCTACTAAGCATTTTTGAAAGCAAAATGTGTCAGCAGACTGAAATTACATGCAAAATTATCTAAACTATTTACATATGATAGACAGTCCCACTTTGTAGCAGATGAAGCTTTCAAAATGTAGGGGATGAAGCTGAATAACATCAACCTCTGGTCTAATTACTTCCAAGTCTTTGCTCATGGCTAAAGGCAAAAATGCAAACAATTATGATACACAAATAGTGTGAGTCTTGAGGTAGCACTGGAGGACACTATTACAGCCCTAATTGCACACACACGGGCAGCTGCTGCCTTCCATATACTATTTAGAGACTTGGGACTTTGTGTGACAAGGGATGCACTATCCCTGGACTTGGTGCATTACTTTTCTCTGCATATTATGAGCAGCGGTGCACACCTTGAAGGGACTACAGAGGCTGCCTCTGACGCCCGTTTTCCATGCTCCAGACACCTTAATTACATTAAACAGTCGTGGGTTAACTAAATCCGTTGGAGGTAAACCACCCATTGCTCAACCATCCCACCTTGAGGGAAAACAGTGTGTGTCACTTGTTCTGATTTGATCACTCTCAGCACATGCTTTTCACTATTGGACAAAATCTTGAAAAACAAATACTGAAAGCTGTGCATGAAAAAGAACCCAGTAGATAATCCTTCAACTTCAAAATAAAAATCCATGGGGAAATGGACATTGGGGAGGGTATGTGCTATGATGAGTGCTGTGAAATGTGTACCCTGGCGATTCACAGACCTGTACTCCTGGGGATAAAAATACATTATATGTTTATTAAAATAAAATTTTAAAAAATGATAAAAAAATAAAAAATAAAAAATAAAAAATAAAAATCCAAGGTCCTGTGTCCATTTGCATAATTCCAAAGTCTGAAACAAGAGATACCTTCCTTAGGTGTGGTTAGGTAAGAGTACCTCTTTCCTTTCTAGTTGAAACGTTGCTACATTCCCTCACTTACCCGCTTTCTAGGCCACACATATTTCATGTTAACATGAGCCAACATTTACTGAGCACTTACTATGCCAGGTAAGAACCTGAGAACCTTGGATTAGGTTTCTCAGCCTCAGCACTACTGACATTTTGAACGAGATGATTCTGTTGTGGGGCAGGCACATACGATGTTTAGCAGTACCCCATCCCTCCACACATCCCACAGCTGGGACCAAAACGTTTCCAGATATTGCTAAATATCCCCTGGTGGGAAAAACTGCCCCCTGGCTGAGAATTATACTGCTTCCCATGTATCAATATATTTAATCTTCTAAACTACTCCAGGAAGTAAGTTCTACTCTCCACTGTGCAGGTGTGAAAAGAGATGCACAGACAGATTCAACTTGCCTAAGGCCACACAGCTTATAGAGATATAGCTGGTATTTGATCCAAGATAGTCTGACTCCAGAGCCCCAACTCTTAACTCTTAGCTAGAGCCCTGACCCCTTTCTGACTTTAGGGCTTAATGAGCATAGGCTTGTTGGATCAGAATCCCTTCCAAAATTATTGAAAAGGAATTGCTTCAGCAATGAAGACTGACTGCAGAATTGAAACTAACTTGAAAGTAAGAGACAAGAGGGCATATGATCTCCACCTAAATAGGTATACACCTGAGTCACAGTAATTGAAAGAAAATATTTTTCAAATGGTTAACCATATATGAAAAAATCTAAAACCCCACAGCAGGCAAACTTTCCTCTTCTACCACCTAAATCATTTTATAGATCTAGGTAGAATACTTGTGGAGCATAATTTGAGTGCCTCCTCTCTTTTTACAAATGATGCACTGGAACGTTAATCACATAACAAACAAAAATGATTTCCTGATTAATTTCAACATATTTCATATATTTTATCATGTCTGGTGTTAGAAATTAAGTTGATTAAAGATTTTATGTATTTTGAGAGAGAGAGAGAGAGAACAAACACACGAGCTGGGGCAAGGATGGGGGAGTGGCAGAGGGGGAGGGGAAGAATTTCAAGCAGACTCCCCACTGAGTGGGAAGGCCAAGGAAAGGCTAAATCCCAGGACCCTGAGGCATTGACGTGAGCTAAAATCATGACCTAAGCCACCCAGGTACCCTTAAGATGTTTATAAAGTATATATTACAATTAGGGTTGAAAAAAGTTACATTCTTTTCCTATGATGAGAACTTTTAAGATTTACTCTCTTTGCAACTTTTCAATATGCAATGCAGTATTATTGACTGTGGTTACCATGCTGCATAATATTACTTCCATGACTTATTTGTTTTATAACTGGAAGTTTGTACCTCTTGACTCTCTTTACCCATTTCACCCCCTACCCATCCCCCTGAATGACCTTCCCTGGTGGCAGCCATCAGTCTGCTCTCTGTATCTAGGAGTTTGGTTTCATTTTGCCGTTTCTATTTCACATATAACTGAAATCAGAGTATTTGTCTTGCTCTAATTTCACTTCATGTAACATCCTCAAGGCCCATCCACACAGCGGCAAATAGCAAGATTTCATCCTTTTTTATGACTAAGTAGTACTCCATTGCATATATGTACCACATTTTCTTTATCGTTCATCCATCGATGGACACTTGGGTTGCTTCCATATCCTGGCTACTGGAAATAATGCAATGAACACACTGGTACATCTACCTTTTCAGATTAGTTTTTCACTTTCTTCAGATAAATCGCCAGAAGTAGAATTGTTGGATCATATGGTGGCTCTATTTTTAACTTTCTGAGGAAACTCCATACAGCTTTCCATAGTGGCTGCACCAACTTCCATTCCCAAGGCATTTCCTCTTTTAATGGAAATATCTGGCCCATCAGCCAGTGTAATTCTCACCATCAGATTCCTTCTTGTAATTGGAGATTCATATCTTCCCATTACAGAATTCATTTGCAGATGACCCTTGTTAAAATGCTAATACCCATATTAAGCTCTGTTAGCCTTCATTTAAATAAATTAATCAAATTAGTTAGTGAGTCATTTAGCAAGCCATTAGAAAGGGAATTACAAACAGAGAAGTTCTTATGGTCCAGTCAGGAGCAGGGAAAATCTGGTTACAAGGTCTCCTGCAGGGAAGCCACACATGGGCCTGGTGGCACCTGGTGTGGCAGGATGGGACAGGCAAGGTGCTGGGCAGGGGACAGGTGGTCAGCAGGCATGGAGAATTACTTCCATTACAAAGTACACTGTACTTTGTCTCCTTTCCGTCCTTCACCCCTATGCCCCATTTGACGATCTCTTCTCCTTCTGACATTCCAGAGTTCTTCCCTCAAAATGCAGATTGGTCCCAGCCGATCCAAGAAGGCTGCACAGCAGATCTGCCACTTCATAGCCAACTATGAGGGGCTGAAAACTCCCCCAAGTGGCACAGCTCCTCATTGAATCAGCTACCCACACTGCTTTCTACTTTAATGACACCTGGATTTCTACAGGCAGGAAACCAAAGCCTGAAATCACAACGCACATGGCTTTCCCCTGGTTCTGGTTTCCCCAAACATCTTCCGGAACACAAAATTTCACTGCCTTCTGTAGGGCAAGAGATGTAGGGCAAGGGTGGATGCCATCCTTTGGGAGGCAAACAAGAAGTTCATTCCTGCTCCCCGACTCATTACCTCTAAACAAATGCAAGCTCACAACTGCTTGTCTTCCTTGATCCAGAATGTGGCAGACAATAACTACACGAAAAGGCTTCCTACCTGGCAGTGTATGTTGGGAGAATTTTTCTTCAAAAAAGGAATGAAAGAATAAAATGCCCCTGACATGTAAACTAGGCTCTGTAATTAAGCACTTTAAATCTGCTTAGAACAATTTTTTAGTATTCAACTGCTAATGGAACTCTTCTTCAAAAATATGAAAAGAAAACCAGACCCAAGGTTCATAACCGATATAACAGGAAAACATTTTATTGTGGAACTCTTAAAGGCCAATGATTAAAAAAGGAAAAGAAAACTATCAGGCAGATTAAAAAGCTAGGCTGGGTGGTTAATCGCAAGAGTGACCAGAAAAACCGCACACGAGCATACCGCAGATATGAAGCAGGCTTAGAGATGGAAAGCTGGCCTATATCTGATCAAACTACCTTGTGGTTGTGAGAAAATCAGGGTGAGGAATAAGCATACACAAGCTTGGATTTAAAAAAAAATCAACTTCTATTTATTATATTTTGCAACTATGATCTTTTAAAACGGTGGCCTTAGGAAAATCTGCTTTGGCAAGCAACTGCAGAGGCTCCTGTGGAGAGGAAGTGAAAAGACTGGGCTTATATACAAGGGCTGCTGGCACGTTCAAAGCGCAGGGGATAGTTCACAGAGCAAAATGTAGTCCTAAGTAAATGGGTTTCAGGCAATTTCAGTGTTAAGATAACATCATTAAGAGTAGAACAGATTGTGCTCAAACCCTGCTGTTTATAATTAACACGTTGCTTCCAAATACTCCAGGGTCCCTGGTAAATAGTCTTCTGCTCACATCCACCCAGACCAATCAGAGTATTTTCATCAGATTCCATGCTGGGCCAGCACCTGTCTGGACAAATCCAATAGAGCCAAAGAACTCCTCTCCCTGGCCAGCTAAGTAGTTGGATGAACACAGCTTGGCTTAGTCATTGTCACAGTGTCCATATGGCTTTGAAGCTTGTTTTCACAAGAAATCATACAAGTATTTTATTATGTCAAAGTTCACCGTCCTATAAACAAAAATAGATAATATGTTAGCATCCTCACCCCCTAGACTGCTCAGCTTTGTATGTGTGGTTCTGGGAAGCACACGCAAAATAATTCACAACCAATGCTAACCAATTCTATAGTGCTATCAAAAGCACCATAATAGGAATGGAATTAATTTTATAAAATGTAACTTGGAACAAAGTTTCTTTAAAAAGTTTCCTTTTTCTCCCATGCATTAAGTTTGCTTTTCTGAAAAAAAGGAAACGAAGTTAGAACTATTCAACATTCTGTATTTCAATTATACTACAGAAAGTTTAGATTTCATTTGAAAGCTACTTGTTTTTTTGTCTAATAACCAGAGTAAAGTAATTAGAGATGCAGAAGTATTTAAATCTTCTCTGCTTCTGAACACTGTTTATCTTCCCAAACACCTGTTTTATCATTACATAATGCATAGCTCATCCGTCCTTGTTCGTAGCTTTCATTCTTTTCAGTCTTCTAACACTGGGTGACCTGTATGTGTATTGTAACTAAATCTGTATGATCCAAGAATACGATACAACAAACAGACGATGTGGATGTATATTTTTGTACTCCGATGGCAGGCAGAATAAAATAGCAGAGAGACAGAGACATATAATTATTCTTCTTTCTCCAAACTCATTCTTCACTATAAATATTCAGACTTGGAGGTTTATTATTTGAATAAATGGTCAAAATAATTAGTTATAATGATCTAGCGATAAGTATAAAATTAAAGCCTTAAAGTATTCAATTCTGCAAAAATAATCATCCATGGGAGAACAGTCTTTTAAAGATTCACTAATTGCACACTCTTATTTATTAAACCATCATCAATTAATGTTTTTGTCTATCATTTTGTAATACACGTTCTAAAAAAGTTTCTAAGCAAATGACTGACATATCAAATATTGTTTAAAATGTGGAATAGGGAACTATGGATACTGCTTATGAAAACACATTTAAAAATAGCTCCAGTGAGATGCTCTGGCTATTGGTGCCTAATGTAGGACTGAAGAATACCTTACTGTTTCACAGCTTACTGCCTCTGAAGAATACTAAACCTTTCCAAGTGGTATAAAAACACTTCCAAGACAATCCTGTTGTCATTAAGAGTAATAAAACAACTGAAAACAAGTATTAAAATAAAAGAAAATTCTCAGGCATAAAGACATAAAATATGTGGTTATTACCTCATCATCTATTTTATTTTTATGTTTTCTTCTGTTCAATTCTAGGACCTCCCAAAAATACTGGCAACAAGGTACCACAAGGCATTTTTAAAAAAATAAAGTCGTAAGAAATACAAACTTCCAGTTGGACAAAATTACCAAAAAACATAAATCATAATGGTTCAAAAGATCTTTTTTTAGAGGATCTTAGAAGGAAATGGATGTAAGAAGCTATTTCTAACCACAGGCAGAAAGGGAAGGGGAATGTGTGTATTTCTCCAGAGATATATTCCCACCATAACTTTGGGTCTTAAGGTTATAAACCTAAAGTAACAAGATAAGGTGGACTTCATGTTAAATTTTATTATTTTGGGCTTTGGGGTTTTTTGACATTGTGTGGGGAAAAAAATTTCGAAGCAGCTAAGATGAAAACATTTACATTTCAAAACTACAAGATTAGAAGCTATTATTTGATAGAACGGGAGACAGTCATACAAAATGGCGAATACAAAGACACACCTACAATACTAAGGAGGGAAAAGGAGAACAGAATTACAACTCAGTAGTGACAGCACAGGAAAAGCGTCGGTATCACGGACTAGGACCAGAAGAAAACACGAACAAATGAAATACTGTGATTTGTTAGTGGTGGGGCTCCTCTATTCTACTCAGTCTAGTTGGGTAACCTTAGTAGAGTTTCTGCAATAAAGTTTTCTTTGGTAGAACAAATGGACTGATGGAAAAACACTACGCTCTTTAAGTGTCTTTTATAAGACACTTACAGAATCTATAAAAGTTTCACTATGTTCCCTTTCTCTGCTTTGCCACTAGAAAGTACTCAAGCAAACTAAATGATACCATTAACATTTTTGGATTTTTTTCAAGACAGTAAATTATTCAGGAATTGAATATATAAAATCATTCCTTTAAGAAACATTTACTGCCCAAGATGTATGAATGTCTTTCTTTATCATCCCTCCATCCCCCAATGTAAACAGGTGACTTGCCAACTGGTCCCCACATATATTATTCTAAAACAAGGAAGAATTTGAAAGAATAACCACAAGGAAAACATCAAAAATTATGTCACACATTCCAAAGATAACTTTGTGCTTTATAGGACTCAGAGATAAACAATTCACTGTAAACAACACTTTAAATCTCTACAAAGAGAATTATGTGCTTTGTATGGACTTTTCTCTGGCTTTTCATGGCTTCAGATGCATATTAAATTTATATAAATATGATGTTAAGGTTTTGGATAGTTTTTATATAATATAGGAGATTCTTAGAACTAAAATGAATTATTTTCGAAACTAAGCATATAGAAAAAATAGGATAAACACAAATAATATCAGTGACAATTTGCCTAGGAGTAATTAATTCTTAAATCAGAATTCAGAATACATTAATACAAGTTAGTTAAATGAAATGCCTAAAGATTTAAGATTTCATTTTGCTTTTATCCTTTGATTACACTTTATCAATTCTTCCACTACACTGAAATACTTTTTTTCTCACAGGATACTACTTTATTTCCTTTTACTTTTGTGGGCAGTTTGAGTTATTTTTCAGTTTGGTTCCACTGACAACTTGCAACCAGACAACTTTAAGCAATCTTCTTATGTTGGCAATGACTGTGTAAGAAAGAAACTTTAAACTACCATTCACATTAAGAACAACCAAGGACAATTATTTAATAAGTTTCTCATCATTTTTCTTCTCCCATATTCTACCTCCATATTTTGTGCTTCCTTTAAAACCTCCCACTGCTTCTCTGTCCAAACGTTTCCCCTGTTCCTTGGTCAGTAAATTTCTCTATGTCCTTTACCTCTTCCATGAATGCTTTTTCTCTTCTGGGCTTAACTGAAATCTGGCTACCCCTGAAGGACCTTGTCTCCTCTTCAGCTCTTTCTAATGATTAGATTTCAGGCAGTTCTTTGGGTAGGGTTGGTGTCCTGGTGCAAAAAGCTCTGCTCCTCTGACACTTGGTTCATTCTGCTCACCACCTTGCGTACCCCTGCCACTATGTCTTAGTCACTGACTCATGTAGCAACCCAGTTTGGTCTTCCTCTCCATCCTAAGCTCTGCATAGTGACCTCATTGCGTATGTGTCTTTCCTAACTCCAATGGCCTTATTTATCTCATGATCATATTCAGAAATAATCTACCTCTAAAAACATAAATTCAGGCATGCTGTCCTCTGATCCCCAAGCTCTTTCTCTAAGCTACCTGGAACACCTTGACATAACCAGTTCACAAGCTCCCTCACTTACTTGTGATCTACAAATACTTATTGAGTATTATGTGCTAGGCACTGAACTACTGGCCCTCTGCTGGCTTTATTTCCTTCCTTCCCTTCCTAACTTAGACTCCGTGGTCCATCACTTCAAGCACTCACTTGCTAGCATCCACCAAATTTACCTGGCAAAACCTCAGTCCTAAGTGATTTCAACAATAACCCTTTGCTGTCCCAGTACTTACCACATGGAATGCTATTATAGAAGATCTTAAGTTCCACAGATTGGTGTCACTGTAAATTCAAGGTCAGGAATTTTAAATGGGCCCTCAGGACTCCCAGCAAGTTCCTTCTCCTGATGGCACCTTCTTCTATTCCCCACAGCAGTTATTTCAAATACCCATATTCCTCTCGAACTGCTATTGCTTCTGTC
>NC_137899.1:23054439-23167789 GCF_963455335.1 Martes martes | reverse complement strand
AAACTTTTAAATAATAAGAACCCTGCCATAGCTCCACGGCCCCTTTAGTAGGTAACAATCCTCTCTTCCTTTTCACAGCAAAAAGAATCCTAGAATAAAGGCTCATGAGGATAAGATATAAATCTGTTCTACTTGTTGCTATATTCCCAAAGCCTAGCACAGTGATCATAATGGGCAACACAGCAAATATTAAGTGAACAAATGAATTAGAAACATTCTATCTGCTGCATCAATTTTCTTATAAATACTAGTTAAATATGCTATAATCTGACTTCTAAACCACTATATTCCTGTAAGTGTTCCTGGTAAAGTTACACATGATTGTTTTTTGTTTTGTTTTGTTTTGTTTTAAGATTTTATTTATTTATTTGACAGAAAGAGATCACAAGTAGGCAGAGAGGCAGGCAGAGGGGGTGGGGAAGCAGGCTCCCAGCTGAGCAGAGAGCACGATGCGGGGCTTGATCCCAGAATCCTGAGATCATGACCTGAGCCCAGGGCAGATGCTTAACTGACTGAGCCACCCAGGTGCCCCCTACAAATGACTGTTTCATCATTAAATCATATGGACTCTGATTTCTTGGCATCAGTTTGCCAGTTTTGACAATCACTCCATTCCCTTAGGTTTTCCTACTTTTCTTGTGTATGTAACTCCATATATAACTGCTTAACCCACTTAAGCCTGTATCACAAGTATTTTTCTGTTTTTATCCTTCCAAAGTATGATTTTTAATAACTGTGTAGTGTTTTTTTAAATTAGAATGTACAATAAATTATTGATCCATTCCCTTGTTTTGGACATTTAGGCTGTGTCCTGTGATCTAATCATTCATTCTCAACCACAGGAGTCTGGAACTAGACATACCTACCTCTTCTTTGCTAAGTATCCTTGCAATCTCTTACCTCCACCACTCCTTTATTTGGAATGAAACTCTGTCTCCTTAGCTCCCTTCTTGTTGCTGCCCCAAAAGACAAGCTCACAATGGTTCCCCGTCATGTGAAGTTTTACTGCTAATTCACTATAGGAAAACATGAACTATTTATATATTTAGCATATACTAAGTTTAAAGCATTGTTTAAGTTTAGTTAAGGCAGTGACTGGCACAAATACAATCTCTGTTTTGAGCTTCACAGACTTACACTGTAGAAAGATGAACTCTAATTATTAAGTGATTAATTAAAACTATGGTAAGTATCAGAGGAAAACAATGAGACCTGTATACTTGTATACCTGTATACTGTGATTGGAGTGGGGGGATGATGGTGGTCATGGTATGTTTAGGAATGCTTCTTTTCATTTAAATTGAAATGTATAGGTTATGCAGTGGTTAGCTAGATAAAGGAGAGGAGGTGATGGAAAATGCTGCATTTGCAAAGATGGGAAGCAGAATGGTGAATATGAAGAACTAAAAACAGCCAGCGAGTTAAAATGCAAATACCTAGGGAAGCAGTGTGTGTACCAGATGTAGCTGGGCAACATAATGATATGGCAGGGGCCAGATCACTGGGGCCTTATAAGCTATATTAAAGATTTTTGTTTTTTTTAATCCCAAGAGTCATAGGAAACTACTGAAGACTTTTTTGGGGTGGGGGGTAATAAATTGACATATAATGTTATATTATTTTCAGGAGCAAAACGTAACAACATATTGATTCCACAATTTTATACATTAGTCAGGACTCACGCAATAAGTGTAGTCACCATCTGTCACCAAACAACATTACCACAATCTTATTGACTACATTTCTTATTCTGTATTTTTCATCTCCATGAATTATTTATTTTGTAACTGGAAGTTTGTACCTTTTAATCCCCTTTATCTATTTCACCTATGTCCCCACCTATTTCTCCTCTGGCAACCACGAATTTGTTGTCTGCATTTAAAGAGTTTGTTTTTTAGATTCTACATATAAGTGAGATCATATGGGATTTGTCTTTCTCAGCCTGACTTACTTCCCTTAGCATGATATCTTCTAGATCCTCCCACGTTGTTGCAAATAGCAAGATCTCATCCCTTTTATATGACTGAGTAATAGTCCATTGCATATATGTACCACATCTTTATCCATTCATCTACCGAAAGACATGTGGGTTCCTTCCATATCTTGGCTATTGAAAATAATGCTGCAATAAACATAGAGGTGCATATGTCTTTTCCAATTAGTGGGGTTTTTTTTTTCATAAGGAGTTAATATCCAAATATTAAAGAACCTACACCACTCAACATTACACACACACACAAAATCCAATCCAATTAAAAAAGAGGATTAAAAGATTTTTAAAAAGAGGATTAAAAGAAATTTAAAAATTAACAGAGGACCTGAAGAGACACTTCTGCAAAGAAAAGATGCTCAATCATCATCATTGAATCATCAGAGAAATGCACATCAAAACCACAATGAGATGATCTCCTCACACCAGTCAGAATGGCTAGTATCAAAAATACAAGAAATAACAAGTGTTGGTGAGGATGGGGAGAAAAGGTAACCGTCGTATACTGCTGGTGGGAATATAAGTTGGTACAGCCCCTGTGCAAAACAGTACAGAGGTGCCTCAAAAAATTAAAAATAGAAATACCTTATGATCCAGTAATTCCACTATTCTGTATTTACCCCCCAAAACAGAAACACTAACTCAGAAAGATATACTACAGACTTTTAAGTAGGAGGGTGCCATTAAATTTTTATAAGATCATTCTGGCAGTGGTGTGGACAAGTTATAAAGGGTAAGAGTGGACAGAAGACAAGTCAGGAGGCTCCTAGAGAAGAGATGGTGGTGGCCTGGTCTAGAGAGGTAACAGTATAAAGTAAAAGTAAAAAGTGAATGAATTTGAGATCTACAGGAGGGACTTTGTAGTCAACAGGACTAATGCTTAGATATTGCAAGTGTGGGAGAGAGAAATGTCAAGAATGACTCCCAGGTCTGAGGCCTGTACGATGTGGCAGACTGCAGTGTTAACCACTGAAATAGGCAACACAAGAGGAAAGCTGAATCATTCTTTTTTTGTTGGCAGGCAGAAGTAGAGGTTAGAATTCCCAAGTTCAGTTTTGGAAATGTATTGATTTAGCTGAAAAACATCCAATAAAGGTCAAGAATATTAGAATTAAAGGTCTGGCCTTTAAAAACTGAGGAGTTATTAATATGGAGACGGTTGTTTAAGTCATGGGTATAGCTAAAACTGCCTAGGGGAGAGGTACAATAGGAACAGAGAAAAGAGCCAGGTCTCAAGGACCAGCTACATTTAAAGGTCGGGTGGAAAGGATAAACTGGCCAAAGAACCTTAGAAAAAATAGCTGAAGAATAAAGGGGAAAATCAGAAGACTGGAATCATGGGCTCTAAGAAAAGCATTTTAAGGAGAGTGATCATCAGTATTAGATGCCACTGAGAAGACAAACAGCGTGAGAACATTTCAAAAAGCTTCTGGGGAAGACGGAGGAGATAAAATTCAGATCACAGGTGGAAGAGAGACCCCCCACCTACTGAAAAAGGAAAGAGAGAAGATGAACACCAATGTAGGTAACTGAAGGGAGTTCTCAACTGACGGTTACAACTTCGTTCTGTAAAACAGGTGAATGCTGAACAGAGTAAACTGGAGAAGAGTGAAGAATCTAGGTTAAAAAGAACCCTGTGAACCCTGTGCTCTATTCTTCAATACACGAGGTGGGATGGGTGGGAGGCTGGTAGAAGACAATCAAGTATAAGGAGAATGTAGAAACAGAGCCAGACTGCACAAGGCCCAAAGAAGTCCACGTTTCTACAATAACTTGGGGGCAGTGGCAATCTGGAAGTGGCGACAAGAAGGGTGGCACTTAAGGAGCACCCAACCATGAGAGCTTAGTGCGTGAGAAAGTAAGTAGCTGCCGTTAGAGGTAACTCCAGGGGAAGGAGTATCCCCAGGTAAGAATCAGGTTTTCATTAAGGCAATGAGGAAGAATATTAGGAGAAGACAGCAGGATATGAGAGGGAGAGAAAGAACGAATGGAAGGTTTTATGAGCAGAAAAAGAACACAAAATATCATGGGGATGAGGAAGTGGAAGAGGGAAGATGTGGGAGGAGGGAGGTGGTTATTCTTTGGACACTGCCCAAGGAAGGCAAGGAAGAGAAAATAAAGTAACAAAGCAAGTTACAGAGATCCCAGGTTCTATGACAGAATCCCAGGTTTTAAGTCCTGTTCCCTTCTTAGGTGGTAAATGGAAGCACACTTCTCTGAGTGTGTTTAGTATCACTGATGCTATGAATCAAGTTCCTGTTTGGTTCACTGTATATTCATCATACTGGGCATTCATAAGCCTCTGTCCTGTACATGTTTATGTTGGGGCACAACCCAACATTCAGAAAAAATCCCTAAAATAAATACGCTTCATTCAAAAGTTATGTCTTTGACAGAGGCTCATGCATACAGAGTTTTTAAAATCATTGTTTAGAAAAAGAAAGGTACTGCCTTACAGTCACACAGAATACACCCCAAGCTTCTGTTCAACTTCTTCTGGGTAAAAGTTTGCCCAGTTTTGCCATGACAACACGTTTTAAAATCCTCATTTCAAGTTTCAGAGTCTACCTGGCATCAAAATATCTCAAATACCTCCATCATAGTATTACAGAACTTTTTCCTCTGCACACAAGGAGACATCAGGGCAGAGGACACCAACCTGTGGACTTTAGAATATTAGGAAGCTATCAACTTCATTTGAAGAGATCTGCAAATCCATAACATGTCAGGCACTATTTTTAGCCTGAATAAATAATGTTTCATGCTTATAATTTTGAAATACACGTAAATATTTTCAATATTAATCTTGAAGAATATTAAAATTGAGTCTTCATTATTTAAAAGGTTTGGGAAAGCACTGTCTTACGGACTGTCTTGTTCCACCCACCATTCTACACACACATTGCCTCTTCTACTACATGGTCTGACAGACTGCTACCCAGCTGCAACCATGAGATGAGGTCATTTATTCATATAAATGGCTGGAACATTTTTCTTAACAGTAAGTAGACCTCTCTGTGAGGAAACTCATTACATTTTAGACAGCTCTCATTTTGAGAGATATAATTTTTTCCCTAGAACTTCTAATGTTCTAGAATTACTCAGAAGTAATCTCATCCACTTTGTACATGAAAGCACCTGAAATACTTGAGACGGTTACTGTATCCTCCCTAGGACTTAACTCTCATACCCTGTCCCTCAGTCAGGGAGGTGACATGATTCTTCACTCTACCATTCTCCTCTTGCCCCCTCTTGGCATGTGCCCATCTGTCAATGCCCCTTTTAAAATGCCAAGCACAGAACAGCACACCAGATTTGCTCTGCCTGTGGGAACACAGAGCAGACCTATTATATCCCCTGAATGAGACACCAGGAGAGTTAAAATCTTAGGACTTAAGCCAGTCTCTCCCACCTTGTTTTAGGACATTTGAGTTTTTTGTAGTCAACTGTCCATTAAATCCTACCTTGCTTCTATGAGACCATTATCCCAGTCTTTTAAGGTCTTTCAGAATCTTCGTTTTTACCATCTAACATATTAGCTACTTCTCCGAATTTTATGTCACTTGTAAATTGATGAGAGGGTTCATATTACAGTGAAACTTTTTCATTCTTGGCATTTAAATGATCTTCTCTTGCTTAACTGACTAATGACATTACATTAGGAAGAGCATTAATTTTTATATTTAGTATATCATTTACATAATTCAAGACATTTTACATTAACAATTATTCTCTGCTTACCTAGCAATGGCTCTGATGAAATCTAGAGATACTGTGCATTTGTATTTTGGTCCATCAAGCTGATCGTCATGGCCAACCAGGGTTAATAGCTGAAGGGTCACTAGAGAGGTAATCTAAAAATAAGAAAACATTTTTATGAGCTGTTTTGATGAGATTACATGATACCCTCATTTCTAGAACATTTTATATGTAGTTCCTTTGATAGAGATACATAACTGAATTCATAAGAATAACTGCAAAGAATATAACTTTGAAATTGGCATACGCAAATTTGTACATATGCTTAAAGTTCTGGTTAACCTAACAATCAGTCTTTAAGGATTCCATTAGAGACAGCTTTGCTGCTTCATTAATGACTCACACAATTGCTAATTTTTAAAAACTACAAATAAAGCACATTCCTTCTGTACTCAGAATTTTATGGAGTCTCTATCTTGACACCTCAGAATATCAAATCTGTACTCTCTTGAGAACTGAGCAGTTAAAATGTGGATGTGGGCCTTTTTCAGAGTTGGGTAATTGGTTAGATGAGAGATAAATACACCTTTCAGATCTGGGCTTAATCTTGATCACCAATTGGGTAGCCAGGAAAACACCAAAAGGATTAATACTGGCAAAACTAAAAGTGTATTTTAACAGGTCAAATCAAAATACAAGATAACTTCACATTCATAAGCCCAACAAAAATATTATATATGCTAATATCCAAGAAAGCAAGTTGATTCAAGACCTGGAATTCTTTGAGCAGCCCATTCTCTTTTCCCAATATCTTGCCCCACCCCTCACCCCCCCAATTTCTTAGTCTCATCTGCTAGATAACAGGAGAAGACGTCAGCAATGGCAACGAGAAAAGATAAGGAAACTTGCTTTGTGGCAATATTTGGGATAAGAGTTTTTAAATCTGTAATACCTAATCACAAGTCTTAAGAATTAAAAATACTCATTTAATTTGAGAAAAATACTTCGCAGATGCTCAATAAACATTAGGTAAGTGATTAAAAACAATAATAATAGCAGTAATGATTTGCTTGGTACCAAGTACTCAATAGAGTGTCTCATTTATTCCTCAAAACCTTAAGAGGTGGACATTATTACACTCACTTTATAGATGACCCTTAAAGGTGTTAAATAACTTTCTCCAGATCCTAGAGCTGGTAGGTGGCTTAGCAAGATTTCAAACCTAGAGTCCCTGCTCATCCTACTATACTACACAGACTCCATTCTGTCTCCCATTAAAAGTGTTATGCAGTGTTCAGTCAGCTGTCATTACTTTATTAACAAATTAAAAAATGAACAGATGGTAGATTTCACAGTATTTTATATACAGAAAATTCTATATTTAGCAAATATGAAGCATTTTTGCTAATTAGAAAAACATTTTGTGTTAATACATCAAAATATGAAGCTCTGCATTCAAAAAGCAAAGACTTTAATTTCTAACTCAATATCACAAATTAGGTTATGCCTTGAAATGTTTTTTATAGATGTGTGTGTTGAAAAGAGTTATGCATTCTGTAGCTGTTGTACAGTTTTACAGGTCTATTAGAACAAGCTTATTTGTAGGGTTGAAATCTTACAATCTCCAGTTTTTATCTTTCATCTATCAAAATTGACAAAAGGCATTAAAATTCTTCCATTATGAGGAGTCTGTCCTTTTCTTTTTGTAGTTGTTAGGTTTGGCTTTATATTTTTCAACTGTCATTAAGCGCATGCACTTAAAAACCACTGTGTTTTGCTGATAAATTAAACCTTGTCATCACTATCTATGATTGCTTTCTTAAGTAACACCTTTGCCTTACAGTGTATTTTTTCTAATATTAATATACCTGTATCAACAATCTCTTAAGTGATAACCTTTTTCCTTTTTCAACATCTTATTTTCAAATTTTATATTTTCTTAGCTTTAGACAGTTCTCGTGTAAACAACATGTATACATGCCAGTCTGACAATCTTTACCTTTTAAATAAGACTATATGCTCTACTTGCTTTTATTACAATGATATTCTAAAATTTTATTTCTACCATTATGTCAATCTTTCTGTTTTTCTTTCTGTATCTTTCTTACCTTTTTGAAAAAGATTTAATTGAGACAGAAAGAGAAAGAGAGACAGTGCATATGTGTGCACATGAATGGAGGGAGGGGCAGAGAGAGAGAATCTCCAAGCGACTCCATGCTGAGTACGGAGCCTGAAGCTGGGCTTGATCCCAGGACCCCAAGATCATCACCTGAGCCACAATCCAAAGCCAGATGCTCAACCAACTGAGCCACCCAGGCACCCTTCTTTTTTGCCTTTTACTGAACTGAATTATAGTACCTTTCTATTCTATCATTTGCTCTACTATCTTGGAAATAGTTACTTAGTCCAGTTCTAATTTCTGTTTTGATTTCTTCTTTGACCCCTAAGCTATTTTAGAATTCTTTAATTTCTAACTCATGGAATTTTTAAATTTGGAGATTTCGGGGGGGGGCGGTGGGAGGGAGTTGTTAGAAGTCACAGGGTGTGGTCTGTACACTGGCAATCCTTTGAAATTTGTTGGGACAGCTGGGTTGTCCAGGAGGAAAAAAGAATGCAAAGAAACCTGAATGTCACTGTGACAAAGAGTGAAACTGACCACGGTAGTCACCCTGCCAGGCCCCTTCCTTCTTTGTCCTCAAAATGTCTCCAGCTGATGGCAACAGAGCACAAAACATGCCCACAGACTGTGATGACCTCACACCAGGCAAAAAGGTTGGAGATAAGAGTCTCTTCTCTTACTTACGTAAGTACCTATACAATACACCCTCCACTTTGCCTCTTTGCCTGTAAAACCTAAAATATTACAATGGGGCTCTTTACTGAAAAAGTCTGCGAGCCCCTCTATTAGAAAATTGCTAGATACAGATAATTAATTTAACCAATGTGGAAATCAAGATGCTCACTGACTTGCCTGAAGTGATAATGATGGGACAGTGCCAGAAACTCAACTGGCTAGGATTTAACTTTCCTAAATACAACTCAAAACTTTTGAAAATCCTAATGAAACTGTGATCACAGCTAAGAGAGCTAACATCTAAAGAGGCATATTAGACACTTGCCTGAAAAACAGTATGTGTTGAACGAATGGGGATGATCTGTAAAAAAGGTAACGTTCAAGAGCACAGACTTGGCGATGTGCCTCCAGCAACAGGACTGAAGGGCTCCTTGCACATTAGCTCAGAAATCTGAGTAGGTGCTCACTGTGGAGGTGGAGTTGTTTAGCTGTCATTCAAAGTATTAAGATCATCCAATAATCTCCTTTCCACTCCCACTACTGAACCCACTCTGATTCCATGCTTAATCTTCTCATTTCAGACAAGAAAGAAGGAACATTCAAAGTTAGGAAGACCTATATTCTTCCACTTACTACAGTTCTGATTAGTCACTTCAATAAACTGAGACTCAATTTTCAAAACTAAAAATCAGAAGAATAATAATAATCCAACCATGCAGTATGTTCTAAGTATTTATGAGATAACCAAAAATGAGCAGAAAGTCAAGGTACTACTGCAATGCCTGGCACAGAGGAATTGCTCAATAAATCATACCAATTAAGAAATCAGTATTTTAATTCTGAGTTTATTGAGCTGATCAGTAAATTTAAATATCCTATCTGCTTAATATTTTTTTCAGTATCTAGTTTCCTTAACAATATTTATCAAAGAACTGGCATTCTGGCTTACACATTTGTCTCCTGAGATTTGACAAGTATAATTAATTCCCATCATATTCCTGAGATACTGACCACCTCTAGGAAAATCTACAAAACCTAAAACCCACGAAAAACCTAAAAGCTAACGGCCAGTTCCTAAAGGGCCCGCCCAAACAACTGCTCTAGAGAGTCCTGACTCTGCAGGCTACACCACCAGCCCTTACCACTGCTGCCCCCTAGGCTCACTGAGCTGTCTCTCACTTTTAATCTTCCAAACTGTAACATGAAAATTTTAAACTTGTTTTTAGGACTTGGAGATAACATTAAGTTCTACATGTGGTATTAGTGTGTTTGATTGAAGTCCATAAACATAAACTGTATCTAAAGGGAAATCAACTCCTTTATTCAAATAATTATATAAATTATTTTAAGTGATAGGAAAAGTTTAAAAAATGACCAAAATTAACAAACTAGTAAGACTGCTACCTATCTAGAAACTTAATCATCAGAGATTTTCTATGGGGATAAAAATCGTTAGAAAGCTATTTTATTGTTTCTCAACAAATTTCTATTTACATCTTAGAGAGCCTTTGTTAAAGAGTGGTCATAAGAAAAGACTCAAACTTTATTCCATCTTCTATGATCACTACAAGAATGGAGCATCAGATAATGAAGTGAAATGAATAACTGACACTCCTTTCAATATGCAGCACAGAATTAAGTGCTTCTTTATACCACCATCATTTTTAAACTTTAACTGGATTCACTGACCTCACCCCTAGAAGCACGTCTGTTTAGTATCTGCCCAGCTTCTTAGGCCACACTTTCAGAAGAGATTTACCTCAGGCATCACAGGGCCTGTGCTATTATTCACATTAAGAAAGTAACATCTAGACTTTTACTAGAAACTAATCACGGATCTTTTCTGAAACTAAGCTAAAAATGAGTAGTATCTGTTTTCTAACGACCTACTACATATAACATTTTAAAATTCACTAGACAAATATTTATTGGGTTCATAAAATTACAAACAGTATACCCCTTCTTTCCTAGGGTTTGCCCCCAAATAATATAATGGTGTTCACAAATATAAAAATCGATATGTATTACAACAGGGATGTAAAAAGAATATTTTTTAATCATTACCTTTAACTTTAATTTTTGAAGTTCAAGAACAGGTACTAATAGGTGAAAAGTGAAAGACCTTCTTTTCTTGATTGATTTTGAAATAGGCAGTAAAATCAAGAGTCAAATAGGTAATTAAATCATTTTAATACCATAAAATTCCTTCACATTTTCATTAGAAACACAAAGAGGAAAATGAAATGATAGAAATGGGAATTCAGGTGATACAAAATCAAAGAGAATCCAAAGTAGCCTACAGCTGGCACACATTATTGATATTTTCTAAGTGAAGTTATTTCTACAGTTAGTACTCTTACCTCATCCTATGAAGATATAAGGAAAGTAAAAATGATTCAAGGCAAAATGATTTCATAAGTTAGTAAATGCTTTCCTTAGTAACATTTTGTATGTACATATAAATAAAGTTAACGGATGGTAAAAAAATTTTTTTCAAGTTATTCTACATTTTCATAAAAAATAAGAGCTTCCATTTATCTAGTGTAGGAGTTAACGTTCAATGAAACAAAAATGGTTAAAATTAAGCTGGTTGTTAAAAACGTGTGAAATAGTGATATGCCCATCAAATGATGTCCTCTATAAAGCACTCAGCACAGTGCCTGGAACACAGTATTTAGTAATTTGAGGTATTATTTATATTATTACTACCTATTAGCATTATTTTTCAATTTCAAATTTTTTTATTTTTATTTTTAATTTTTTTTAAAAGATTTTATTTATTTGACAGAGAGAGACACAGCAAGAGATGGAACACAAGCAGGGGCGGTGGGAGAAGAAGCAGCAGGTTTCCCGCCAAGCAGAGAGCCTGATGCAGGGGATCAATCCCAGGATCCTGAGATGAACTGAGATGAACTGAGCTGAAGGCAGAGGCTTAATGACTGAGCCACCCAGGCACCTCTCAATTTCAAATTTAATGAGTTTTTCTAATAGCTCATTAATTTATTTAAAACTATATTATTTTATTTGAAAACACTGAATTTCCTATAGCTTTCTAAGATACCATTCTTGACTTATTTAGAAACAAAATAAAACCTAAAATTATCTGCAGGCTAAAAATATCTGTATTAAAAATATAACAAATTAAGAATTATATGGCAGTTTGGACCCAGCTGTAGAGAAAATTAAGGAACATGAGAACAGTTCTGAAGAAATTAACCAAAATGCAGAGTACACAGATACAAAGAGGGAAAATATAAAAGAGATAATTGAACATATTTCTAATCAAAGATCTAGAAGGAAAACAGAGATGGACAAAAGGGAGCACAAGCAGTATCTGAAGAGATAACAGATAGGAAATTCATTTGAGGAGATGAAAAACACCAAAGCACAGAATTAAAGAGCTAAATAAATCCAGAGAAGGAGGAATCAAAAGAAATCCACACCTAAACAAATCATAGTGAAAGTGCAGCCTACAAGGTAAGAGGAGTTCTTAAAAGTAGCTAGAGAAGAAAACACATTACTTTCCAACAAGTGGCAGCTGGACCTATGGATACCTGAAGAACAAAAAAAGCCATAAAATCATGAAAAGATAGCTTCAGTGTACTGGGGGAAAAAAAAAAAGTCACTGTTAACTCAGAACTGTATACCCAGAAAAAACCAGTATTTTAACACTGAGGATGAATTAAATGCATGTCCAAACTAAGACCAACCAAAGGTTTGTTACCAAGAGATACCTACTCAAGGAAATTCCTAAAATGCACCTCTAGGTGAAGGGAAGTCATCCCATTAAAAGGTGAAATGCAAGAAGGAATGAAGAATGAAGAGGGTGGAAAATACAATGGTAATTGAAATGAATGTGCCTGCAGAAATGATAACAATAATGTATTATGGGTTTAAAAATAAGATTAAAGTACACAATGCCAGTAATATATAGATTGGGAGTACAGAAAATCAAGTTAAAATTTTCTAAAGTTCTATGGTATCTGAGAAAATAATAGTACTTACTAAATTTTGACTTTGATAAGCACGACTATTATAATTTTTAGAGTAACAACTAAGAGGAGAGAAACAAGAGTATGTACTTCTAAATTAGTAGGGAGGAAAAACTGAATTATAAAAATAATCAACCCAAAAGAAACAAAAATAGAAAGTATAAAATAACAGACATAAACAAAATTATATTAGTAATTATATTAAAAGTAAACTAATTGCTGAAAATTATAAACAAAGATGGCCTGAAAAAATAAATCCAACTTTATACTGTTTAGAAGAGATACCTCTAAAGCAGAAGAATATGGAAAGTTAAAAGTCAAAGGACAGAACGAGATACATCAAATACTAACTAAAAGGCAAAATGAAGGTATATCAACACAGATAAAACAATTTTAAAAGAGATTTAAAGAAAGGTTCACTTAATAATGACAACATGCATGCCCAGTGCTCATCTCTCTTACAAGATGAGTTGCTTGAGATCTTTACTATGAAGGAATGAGACAAAGAGCAAGACTGGCAGCCAAGGAATAACAGGGGTCTTTGGGGGAAGAGTACACATCACTGAACACCAAGACAAACTCGTTATCCTTCCTATTTTGGAAGCAGGTAGGAATCATGACAGAAAGTAGGCCTGAAATTTTAAGAAGGTTATATAGAAAAGAATTAACACAGTTTCCTACGGCAAAATGCATACATTAACTTCAATCTTCTCTATTTTTCTGTAAGGGATTCATTTGCTAAAGTAGGTTAGTAATAGTCATTTGAAACTCACACAGTAATCTTCCTTATTATTAAATGCAGGCTTCTTTAGCAGTTTCCTTTTGCAATAGAAGAAAACATTAATTACCTTTTTACTCTGCCAGTGGCACTTCCTTGTAATATTTCTTATAACTTCTACTTTCCTGCAATTCCAATATTCTCATATATTTAATCCTTTAACTTGAATTGTATGCTAAATTATTCTTATATATTTTTTCATAAAGAAACACAAAAATCTGTCTTTAGTTAAGTTAGAATTTAAAGAATTATTTTTGGATAGCTTACTTTTACTACTTTATCACATTAGTTTCAACAAAATTCCAAAGGCAGTAAATTGAACTCGATAATCCCTGAAAGTCACTACCAGAATTCCATGGATAATTGCCAGAATTCCATGGATAATTGTGTAAATTGTGTGAAGGACAGAGTATCAGTTTAAGATACAGCAGTCAAAAACTATTAATTATTTATAATTATAAATTATTAAACATTAAGATGACTACTCAATGACAGTATGATTTATGAAGAGCTAATACACAAAAAAAATCTAAAACTAAATGAAGCAATTAAATGAGGATGTGATTTTTCAAATTAAAAGTGACTAATTTCAGACTTTTTTATTCCTTGACTTTACCATATGAACAAAAACAATATACAAACAGAGTTTAAGAGAATACTACACAAAGCAATGTACAAATGTACCAATTTAAAAGTACTCTGCCAGTTTATTAAAATATTGCTAGAATAACACTGAAAAAAAATCGTGTACAAAGATTAACTTATGGCATGAACATTTTAAATCTCAAACATATTTACTTATACCTAAAAGAAAACTTGCAGAAGAAAATACATGAAACTTTTGAAAAATTATTTCTATACGTGTATAAGTTCACAAATATCTATCTACCTCAGAGGACTGTCCTCTTAGAGCTAGATGTAGTTCTATACTTAGTCATTAAAATGGCAGAGGGGGCAGAAGAGGAGTGAAGGGAAGGGCTTTTTGTTAGCATCTCCACATCTAGAAGACCATTTTGGGTTATAACCATAGGTCTGTGTATGTGTTCTTATGAAGTACCTGTGTTTGTTGTGCACAAGGTTCACTATTTTGTAACATCTAAGCTTTTTGGATGTCCTGAGGTGACAATGTATGATAAAATGTACAGCTAGTGAATTAATCAATTTATAAGTTTCTTTTTGTTACTGATAGGAAAGAAGCATCCGGGACATGGAATTGTTAAGCTGTCTCTGAGAAATATCAGGACTTACTAAGATGGCAGCAGAGAGGCAGAAGGAAGCATAGAAGAAGAGATGTGTGTGGATGTGTTCCTATTTACATTGTAATGATGACTGTTAATGTGTGTGTCTCTCTGGCTGTACTATAGGAATACATTAAGTGAGTCAATGCAAATATACCTCCTTGCTAATATCTGAAGAGTACAGATTGGATAATAAATTCTTTTAGAAGCATCGTACATTGTGTACTCTTGTTACTTTATGTCTCAGTTTCAATTGAAGGGAATACAGTATTTTAATTGTAACTCTGCCAATATCTTTATCTAGAGGGTTGCCATTTTTGTCTTTTAGGAAATTTTTGTTGCCAGGAAAAGCAGGATTACATTCTTTTTCTTTCAGATGGAAATGGTGTATTCTTGGTTATCAAAATACTCATAGTTTGAGGACTCTGAAATGGTAAATATTCATGGTGTGTAAAAAAGCATGATCTTAACTACATTAAAATGCTTACTTGTGTAGAAACACACATGGGACCTAGAAGTCAAACTGTAAACTGTTTGTGATTATGGGTAACTTTGTTCTTCGTTTCTTGTGTTTTTCAGTTTCCTTTCACATGTTAACTTTCATTTTTTAAATTTTTTAAAAAAGATTTTATTTATTTATTTGACAGACAGAGATGACAAGTAGGCAGAGAGGCAGGCAGAGAGAGGAGGAAGCAGGCTCCCCACTGAGCAGAGAGCCCGATGCGGGGCTCGATCCCAGGACCCCGAGATCATGACCTGAGCCGAAGGCAGAGGCTTAACACACTGAGCCACCCAGGTCCCCTTCATGTTAACTTTTAAAAAATAAAAATTTTAAAACCTAAAAAAGAGTATCTACATTCTTCTCCATTAGCCAGTTCATAAAAATTATTTAATTTTTATTTCTAATTGCATATTCATGAAACTTTCTACAGCACCTCCTGAGTTGCTCTAAGTACTGTGGATCTACTAATTTACTTCTTTGCCCAACTTAAAATGTTCATGATAACATAATGAAATTGTATCTCCAGGCTGGCATTAATACCTAAATAGTTTGATGTGATCAGTGGGAATATGGCAGAAGTCTCTAGATGGTGAAGGTACTTGGGACCAGATTCATTATACATAGTGTCCCAGTTGTGTGTGTGTATATGTGCATGCATAAGGTAGAGGTGGATGACGGTCTTTCCCATCTGCCGCAGCAACCAATACTGTTGTTAGAGTCATTCCCATTGGTAAGGCCCCAAATGCAAGAAGTAATTCTGAGTAAGACTCTGTTTCTAGCAAAGAATAATAAACTGGAATATACTGCAGTCAATAAAATTAATGTCCTATTTTTTTAAAGATTTTATTTATTTATTTGACAGACGGAGATCACAAGTAGGCAGAGAAGCAGGCAGAGAGAGAGGAGGAAGCAGGCTCCCTGCTGAGCAGAGAGCCCGATGCGGGGCTCGATCCCAGGACCCTGAGATCATGACCTGAGCCGAGGCAGAGGCTTTAACCCACTGAGCCACCCAGATGCCCTAAAATTAGTGTCTTAAAGGGATTTAATCTTGATTGGGAATAAACTCCCTAAATAATAATGGTAAAATATATTTGAATATTCTGAAAAAAAATGTTAGCACTGATTTACAGGTTTCTCATGCAACTGAACTTTTAATTACCCTTGAATATACTATATAAACAATTACTAACAAAGAGCATAGAAAGTAATGTTAGAAAGAAAATATAAAAAATTAAATTAAATTAAAATATAGGAGAACTTCTGATCCAGACAAGATGGCACAGATTCATAGTTACTGTTCTTCCTTAGACAACTACATACCCTGGAAATAACCTAAGAAGCAACCAAAGGACGACTCAGGAAGGCAGACTACTTAGGGACCAAGGACTAGAGGAACAATATAAAAAGCAGAGGATCCTATGATTCTCCACCCGACAGCACAAAGTGATCCAAGCCGAGCATTCCTAATTCCCAATACAGAGCAGAAAGCTACCCACGTAGGCTTATTCCTCCCTAGACTGAACACAAATCCTGCCCCCCACAAAACTGGCAAATGTGAGTTCAATATCTCAAAACACTGTCCTTCCTGAAAAAAAGTGGAAATAAAGACATTCTCAAATAAAGGAAAACTAAAGAATCTGTAATTAGCAGACCCACCCTCAAAGCACAATCAAAGGAATTTTTCTTCAAACAAAAGGAAAATGTTAGAAGAAGGAACCCTGAATGCCAAGAAATAAGACAGAAGAGTGGAAAGCGCAGAAATACAGATAAATCAAATAGGCTATCTCCCCCATGAATTTTCTTTTCTTTTCCCCCCATGAATTTTCTAAATCACACCTGATTAAAAACTATACCACCATCTGATACTCAAAAAAGACAATATCAAAAACACGAGATACCAGCTCACACCAGTCAGAATGGCTAAAATTAACAGCTCAGGAAACAACAGATGTTGGCAAGGATGCAGAGAAAGGGGAACCCTCTTGCACTGTTGGTCGGAATGCAAACTGGTGCAGCCACTCTGGAAAATAGTATGGAGGTTCCTTAAAAAGTTAAAAAATAGAGCCATCCTATAACCCAGCAATTGCACTATTAGGTATTTATCCAAAGGATACTAACATAGTAATCTGAAGGGGCACATGTACCCCAATGTTTACAGCAGCAATGTCCACAACAGCCCAACTATGGAAAGAACCCAGATATCCAACGACAGATGAATTGGTAAAGAAGATGCGGGGGATGTATGTATATGTGTGTGTTTGTGTTATTTTTATATATATTTTTATATATATTTATATATATATATTTTTATATATATTATATATATATTTATATATATATATAATGGAATATTACTCAGCCACCAAAATGAATGAAATCTTACCATTAGCAACAATATAGATGGAACCAGAAGGTATTACGCCAAGTGAAATAAGTCAGTCAGAGAAGACAAATACCATATGATTTCACTCATATGTGGAATTTAAGAAATAAAACAGATGAACATAGGGGAATGGAAGGAAAAATAAGATGAAAATTGAGGGATGCCTGGGTGGCTCAGTTGGGTAAGCATCTGCCTTTGGCTCAGGTCATGATCCCAGAGTCCTGGGATCGAGTCCCACATCAGACTCCTTGCTTGGCGGGGAGCCTGCTTCTCCCTCTGCTTCTGCCTGCCACTCTGCCTGCTTGTGCTGTCTCTCTCTCTCTCTCTCTGACAAATAAATAAAATCTTTAAAAAAAAAAAAAAGAAAAGAAAAGAAAATTGAGAGGGAGGCAAACCATAAAAAATCAGAATACCAGGAAACAAACTGAGGGTTGCTGGAGGGGAGGAGGAGGGGGTATGGGATAACTGGGTGATGGGCATTAAGGAGGACATTTGATGTAATGAGCACTGGACATTATATGCAACTAATGAATCACTAAATTCTACTTCTAAAACTAAAAAAAAAAAAAAAAAAAAAAAAGAAGACCAGAAGAAAAAAAGTGGATTTAAAAAAAAAAAGCCAAAAAATAAATAAATAAAGGGATGAATATAAAAAAGAAAAGAAAAAGTTGGAAAGCAAAGGAACACTGACATCACTTATAAAACAAATACACAATTACCACCTAGCAATTATACCATCAGGCATTTATCCCAGCAAACTGCATGTTCACACAAAAATCTATACATGAATGCTCATATAGCTTTATTTCTAATAGTGAAAACCAAAACTATATAACACAAAACAAAGAATGGGAGAGCCTAGATGTCCTTCAAGGAGTAAATGTTTAAACAAACTATGGTACATCCATATCACAGAATACAACCCAGCAATAAGAAAAAGAATGAATTATAACATATACAGCAATTTGGATGAATCTCAAAGGAGTTAATTATGCTGAGTGGAAAAAGCCAATCTCAAAATATTACACACTAAATAATTCTGTTTATAAAAATTCTTTTTTTTTTAAAGATTTTATATATTTATTTGACAGAGAGAGTACAAGCAGGGGGAGCAAAAGAGGGAGAGGGAGAGGCAGACTCCCCACAGAGCTGGGAGCCTGATGCAGGGCTTGACCCGGGACCCTGGAATCATGACCTGAGCCGAAGGCAGACGCTTAACTGACTGAGCCACCCGGGTAGCCCTATAAAAATTCTTGAACTGACAAAACTCTAGAGATGGAGATTGGTGGTTGCCAAGGATTGACAGAGGGAGCAGGAAGGAGGTAGGTATGGTTATAAAAAAAATTGTGGTGATGTCACTGGTCTGTATCTTGACTATACAAACCTACACATGGGATAAAATTTCACTAACTAATTAGGCACAGACATACATATAAATAAATACATGTAAAAGTGGGAAATCTGAATAAGATCAGTGGATTGAATGAATGTCAAACTCCTGTTTTTGACACTACAATTTTGTAAGATGTAACCTTTGGGGGAAACAGAATAAAGGGAATATAGGAAGAACCCATATTATTTCTTAAAAATGAATGTAAATCTATAATTACCTCCCCCAAAAAAGTTTATTTAAAAAATAGACACACAAGATCCAATAAAATACACACAAAAAAATTTTAATGACATATGGTGAAAAATGTTATCTAGACTTACTATGGTGATCATTTCATAGTATATGCAAATCTTGATTCCTTCTGTTATACACCTGAGACTAAGATAATGTTGTATGTTAATTATACCCCAATAAAAATGTACATACATACATACACTGATAAAATACACAAAATACAGAGGACTTTGAGAAAGACGTTACAAACTGCCAGAATAAATATTCTCTCAAAATGTTTAAGTATGTTTAAGTATCTAATGAAGTTACAAATATCTACTTGTAGAAATATAAACACTTTTTGACTCATATTTATAGGGATTTAAGAAATTACTCAATAAAATATTGCTTAAAATGGACAAATCAGAGATGTTAATTATTTCAATATTGATGTGTTACTGTGGTGAAGCCATATAGATTTTAAAAAGCATACAGATTACAGATTTTCTTACTGAAAGCCAGATGGTTAGTTATGACTTGTGGTTCAGCAGCAAAGGATTTGTAGCTGCTGGTTTCATGCTCTGAGCCCATAAAGATCTCAGAAAGTTGTTACAAGCCTGTGACTTGTACAACTTATTTCCTCTAGAACATATGATTATAGCAAAACTATTATTATGTAAATCCCAGCCTGAGTGTTCCACATTTTCCCAAAATTTACTTTTTATTTCTATTTCTTAAAACTGTAAAAGTTTTTTGTTCGTGTGGGGGCTATAAAAACCAAATGCTTCAATATAAAAATGACTACAAGATAAAATTCTGAGCTAGTCCAGCAGGACTGAAAACCTTGGAGATCAATGCCTCATTTTACGGATGAGAAAACAGACATCATAAAAGGATGAATGGCATTATCAGTCCCTGGTCATTCACCCCAAACAAATATGTTGAGGCACTTCAGCAGATGTTGCAAAATTATTTAATCCAAAAGTCCCTGTGAAAAAGAATACATACAACATGCAGACCATGTTAGAGGTTTACCAAAAAAATTTCAGAGTTGTAATAATTTTAAGTTAAGCACTTAATCTTAGAATGTTTAACATATTAAAAGTGTTTAGCCAAAATAATGCCTCCCTTTGACTACTGATGAATATTAGAAGGTGGTCTGCCAAAGCTATTAACTACTGTACTAAAAACCCCAGTCAGTGTTTTTATCTTGTCTTCCAGTGTTCCTCAAAATTCCTGAGAATGCTATATATGTAACCTGGCATTCCTTCCCTCCTTCAGGATCTAGTGGGGGGGGGGGAGTTATAGGACTGGTTAATATTAGAGATCATGGGTAACAGTGGTATGGGGACTGGAACTTATTCTTGAGTCCAAGCTCTACAAATCAGATACAGACATTGACAGATCTAGACCTCTAACTTATAGATACAGACACCGTGATAGGCATTTTAATTTCTTCAGTCCTCACAAGAACCCCACCATGAATTAGGTACTATACATAAACCTCTTTTTCCAGATGAAGAAACAACTTCAAAGAGGTTAGTAAATGTCTAAGGTCACTGAGCTAACAGTTGTTAAGAGCAGCCCTGAATTTGAATACCATCTAAATCCAAAGCTGATATTCCTTACACTACCCCAAAAGGGAGCTGCAGAATACAGGAAGTGATAACTTTGTTGGGACAGACTAGGGAAAGCTTTACAGAAGGAGTAAAATGACAACTCTGGAAGCATTACACACTGAAAGGGGGTTCTGTGAGTGTGCTGGAGGTTAGAAACCCAGCAGCAGAGACACTGCAGACAAAACAAAGACCTTAATGAAATTGTAACAAAAAGGAGAAAATATCTCCACACAGCCAAATGTCCTGCCCCAGGATACAGGTAATAGCATTAAGAATAATCAACAATCCAAAAAAAAAATAATAATAATCAATAATCCTGTCAACAAAATTATCAGATGTGAGGGGTGTGATGTCACCAAAGTAAAATATTAAAGTGGAATTTACTAACCTAATGAAATGTTAACTTTTCATAAATCAGACTGCATATTAGACATAAAATTACTGTTTTCTTTTTAAAGATTTTATTTATTTATTTGACAGACAGAGATCACAAGTAGGCAGAGAGGCAGGTAGAGAGAGGGGGGAGGCAGGCTCTCCGCTGAGCAGAGAGTCCATTGCAGGACCCTGGGATCACAACTGGAGCCGAAGGCAGAGGCTTTAACCCACTGAGCCATCCAGGCACCCCAAAATTACTGTTTTTAAGGTTAGGTTTTTAAAAGACAATTTAAGTTGGGGAAAAGCATGATTTCTTTTTTTTTTTTTTTTTTTTTTAAAGATTTTATTTATTTATTTGTTTGACAGACAGAGATTACAAGTAGACAGAGAGGCAGACAGAGAGAGAGGGAAGCAGGCTCCCTGCTGAGCAGAGAGCCGGATGCGGGACTCGATCCCAGGACCCTGAGATCATGACCTGAGCCGAAGGCAGCGGCTTAACCCACTGAGCCACCCAGGCGCCCCAAGCATGATTTCTTAAAATCTAAAATTACATAACTAAACAACACTAAAAATGGTATTACAAAGCAAAATTTCTCATACATTTGTGGATTAAAGACCATTTACAGTTGAAAACATTAAGTTAGGATAAGTTAAAACATAAGTTAGGATAAACATTAAAATTTTTAAAGGCAAAAGCAATGAAAACGTCTTTCCTGAAGCACTGAAATCATTCTCAAGAGGTGTCATTTTAATTATTTAAGTAAGTTTAAATTTTTGTAGGGAAATTATTACCCCCCCTTTGGTTTCTATTACCTATTAAGGCATATTCTTTTGTCAATAATTTTCAGATTTTAACCATTTTCCACAGCTGCTTTTCTTATCTGTTGTGTCAAGCTCAAATTCAAATGAATATGAAAGTAGCCTAGGGAGTGGATTTTCTTTTTCCAAGTCAGGATTTAGATTTGGTGCCAGGAAATACAGAATCAAGTTTAAAAAAAAAAAAGAAAAAAAAGCTGTACTAGAAGAAGTCAGGATCTAGATGAAGATACGGACAAAACTTGAGAAATGTGGAGAAGAGTTATGGAAACCATTTAATATTAGTGTTAAGCTTGAGTCATATGCTGCCATTGATGTTTTTCCTCAAAATAAAATTTCTGGTTTTTAGTCCTTGGTTTAAAAATAAAACACCTAAAAATCTGAAGCATCCTGCTATCAAAGAAAACAGTATTTCCCTAGTTTTCATGTGCTGCCAGCAATATTGACCATAATTAAATAATTTTATTTTACTTTATCTTAAAATAATCAATCTGCCTAAAGTCAAATGCTGAAGTATCTATTTTTTCCCTCTGACTAGCTTCTCGGTCACGAGGGAGGCATTCACAAAGAAAAATTACAAGTGAAAACTTCCTCATACTTGGGTATTTTTTAATTTACATGTTAAATGGGCTTGTGCAGTATTTACTTAGTTAATCTTTGCTCTGTGTACTATTATGTTCTTTGTTCTCATCCATGTAGGGGATGAGCTGATTATTTATGTCTTAACAAGAGGAGTTCATGTACCACAGTGAGGATTTTTTTTCTTAATCTGAGAGGCAGTCACTAACAAGCTTCAGCTGGAAGTGCTTGATGTTAAAACAGTGTGAACCTGCTCCTGGGCTAATAAACTATGTTCTTTCTGCCAACAAAAGGAAATCAATTTACAACTGTAATTAATTTTTAACATGCTCATTATTTTTATACTTTCATAGGTTGGTATCTATGTCAATTGATTTGTGAAATACCCTGTCCTGTTTGTCCTGGAGGAGATTTACAACCTGAAACCTACTAAATTATTTAAATAAAAGAACTTAACACATGATATGTTAATGCATGAGGTTCATACAACCCAACAAGCACCACATTTGATTTGATTTCAGATGACATGATCGTTCATGAGCACGTGGCGGACATCAAGAGAGTTCAACTGACAGTTTTACACACACAAAGTAGAACTGATGAGTGTGGCAGTAGAAGGGATAGGCAAATGCTGTCAAAGACACTCAACTTAAAATCATCACCTCTGGGAATTCGCCTTTGGAATTTTTATTTCCAAAAAAAAAGTGGGGAGTAGACTATTAGTCTTCACTTATGGTCAGATAAACAAAAACTGGCATATATGTTTTTACAATAGAGAACTAAAGAGAGCGCCTCTAATCTCTGGAACTTAACACACAAATGACTGCAAATCGTTCATATCTAGAAGACCATAACTGCAAGCTGAGGAGAATGGGAAACCATTCATTAAATGAGTGAATCTCGTGTTGAAGGCACTGTGTGAGAGAGACAAAAATGAAAAGACAAGGGTCTTTGTGGCGTCAAAGAATTCAATGTATCAGAGAAGACAAACACATAATAAAAAGGTCATGACACAATATGAGAGGGATGGATGCTAGTGATATGTACAGACTCAACTATCTGATTATAGAGAAGAGAATGAGTAACAGGGAGAAAGGCAAAATGTGGAGTCATTGAGAAACGGCATTTGGGGGTGCGGAGCATGAAGCATAAAAGAGAGCTCAGCAGTGGTAGGGAGACAGCACATATAACACTACAAAAGAAAAACTGGTATGTTTTCAGAGACGAAACAGTTGATTGTGAATGACGTAGAGTGTGAATAAAGAAAGTGGCAGAAGAACGTTACAGGAAAATGTAATGCTATGGAATGGAGAATTGATATTACAGATAATACAGCTCATTTTAAAAAGTGAAGACAGAAAAACAAGATCAAATTTATTTATTTTTTTTAAAGATTTTATTTATTTATTTGACAGCACAAGTAGGCAGAGAGGCAGGCAGAGAGGGAGAGAGGAGGAAGCAGGCTCCCCACCGAGCAGAGAGCCCGATGCGGGGCTCGATCCCAGGACCCTGAGACCATGACCTGAGCCGAAGGCAGAGCCCTTAAGCCACTGAGCCACCCAGGCGCCCCAAGATCAAATTTATTTTTTAAGATTTATGCCGACGACTGGAAGATAAATTCAGAAGTACGTGATGACAGGGAGACCAGTCATAATGCTGGTGCATTCGTCTAAGAAATAATGAAGCTACGTGTTTAAGGTAATGCAGGGTGGGTGGGAAGAAAGGAGTAAGTCCAAGAGTCATTTGTACTTAGGAGGAAAAACAGACTAGACTTGGTGACCGACTATGGGGAAACAAAAGTGTTCAAAGATGATTTTTCCATTGAACTAAAAAAAAAAAACTGTATTATTTCTGTTTTTCCAGCACCTAACATCATGCACGCCACAAAGCATGTGCTTTGTTAAAGGATGAATAAATAAATGATTAGTTCTGAAATCCAGGTAAGACTGAAAAACAGAAAAAAGGTTTAGGGACTAATTTTTGGTTTGGATAGATCAGTGTAGGATGGATGTGGCACGTTCAGGTATGATTGTTCAGTTGGCAATTTCGGTCCAGAACCAGAGAGGATAATGGCTAGAAATACAGGATTCAAAAGACATCAGGGGCGCCCGGGTGGCTCAGTGGGTTAAAGCCTCTGCCTTCGGCTCAGGTCATGATCCCAGGGTCCTGGGATCGAGCCCCTGCTCAGCAGGGAGCCTGCTTCCCCCTCTCTCTCTCTGCCTGCCTCTCTGCCTGCTTGTGATCTCTGTCTGTCAAATAAATAGAATCTTAAAAAAAAAAAAAAAGACATCAGCAGGCACACAGCATCTGAAGCTAAGGGAGGAGATAAGACAGTTGTGTGTACACTTATTTCCTTTTCTGATTCCTAAAAGGGCATGATTATTTTTGATTCTAAGAATTCAACTCTATCACAATTTAAGGTGTCCAAGGTGAGGGAGCAATTAGATGCTACAGATGACTTGGCACTGAGAACCGCAATATTTCACTATGAGAAATGAAATACGTCTTTGTATGGGCAGGTGAGACCAATGTCCTCCAAAGGACTCCAATTAGTTGCAAGCTGATAAGAAATCAAGACAATTTCTCATTGGAAATCCCCTTAATCATCAACATTTCTTCTAACCATCTTTTTATAAAAGTATTTTAAAGTATAGCACACATTTCCTTAACGTAGATTTTTCCAGGTCACTTATCTCCTAAACTGTTCTTATTAAAACTCCTTTCCTCATGAAAACGAACTAGTCATACAGCTCTAAGGTATGCATTTGCCTATATAGTCACTATATTAATAGTACAGGTTTTTGGGGTGCCCGGGTGGCTCAGTGGGTTAAGCCTCTGCCTTCAGCTTAGGTCATGATCTCAGGGTCCTGGGATCGAGTCCCGCATCAAGCTCTCTGCTCAGCAGGGAGCCTGCTTCCCCTTCTCTCTCTGCCTGCCTCTCTGCCTACTTGTGATCTCTCTCTGTGTCAAACAAATAAAATCATTTTAAAAAATTATAAAAATAGTAAAGGTTTTCTTAAACACACACATGCAAGCACACACCCCAATATGTTCTTTTGTGCTTTCAGAAAAAAAAAAAAAAATCTGCCAAGTCAAAAAAATTGTATTGGTGTTGAATACACTTCCCCAAAAATGTGAACAAAGGGTATATATTTGGAATATTTATTAGAAGCACTACTAAGCTCTGAGAAACGTGGCTATGAAATATTGCCTACAAAAATAAGGTACCAATGTATTATTTTACTCAGAAGTTGAAAGCATAATTTATGCAATATTTTTTATCCCTTAGGCAGTATTTTATATGTCACCCTGAAGCAATGGTTCCATTTTTCTAGAGTTCAGTAAAAACGCCTATCCTGGGCTAATATATCGACAAAGGCAAAGTGGCTACACTGATGAAATTTAATACCAGATTTAGGAAGACAAGAGAAGAGATGAGTAGGGGTAAACACTGTTCTTTTACCAATGATGACAGGAAATTCAACCTTTACCCCTGGCAACAGAGTAAAATATACTATGCCTTTTTTTCATCCTTGGTCATAATTAATACTAGATTCCTTACCACCAAAGTAACTTTACTCTTTTCAAATATGAAATATCCCCAAATAGTTTTTTTGTTTTTGTTTTTTAATCTCTGGGAATAGGCACAAACTACAGAGTGTCTGATGGCAGAACAGTAATACACCCACATCAGGGGTAGGAGTGGATTTGAGAATCTAATTTACTGCACCAGTGGAGACTGAGCACCATGGCGGTCAGGCCCTTCACTGCTAGAGAAGGGTCTGCCTCTGTCAAACAGCACCCCTGCTGACCTATTCATCAGTGAAGTAGGCATCAAGTAAGCCTCCTTTACCATGTTAGCAATGAAATGGCCCAGTCTCAGTTGTGATTAAAAATAGTAAGATTATTAGAAAATGTTAGCATTCAAGATATCTTCTGTGATTTATGTAATTTACCTTAATAGCATCAAGTATTTAAGTTGGATAATACGGAGAATATTGGAATGCTGGCACAAGCCAAATGAAGCATAAAGAAATTACAAAAGAATAGCTTTTCACATTTTCTAATACTCTAGTATGCAGGGAATTTGTTTTCAGGAAAACTGCTGTTTGCCAACCTTAATATAAAGAAAATTACCATACTTCAAGTCACTTCATATGAATATATTATAGCTAGATTTTAGGATGTTACCCTTTACGTTTACAAGATTCAAATTCTCACCTAATCAGTACATGCATGGGATAATATTTCATCAACTATGATTTCTGATGTTATGTGACTAGCATTTGATAACTGTTAATTACTTTTTCGGTAAAAACATAAATCAAACCTCTGCAATATTATGCAATAAACTGATTTTTTAAGGTAAAGAGGTTTATAAGTAAAGTCTACAAAATCAGCTTATTTGGTTAAAGTAGCTTTGGTTAAAATTTTACAAAAGCAGTTTGAAATACTGTGTGTAAAAGAGTGACACAATAGGGTAACTTTTTTTTTTAACTTTTTTAAAAAAGTATTTTATTTATTTATTTGACAGAGAGAGCGAGCACAAGCAGGGGGAACAGCAGGCAGAGACAGAGGGAGAAGCAGACTTCCCACTGAGCAGAGAACCAGATACGGGGGCTTGATCCCAGGACCTGCTCCTAATCTGAGCCAAAGGTAGACGCTTAACAATTGAGCCACCCAGGCGCCCTAGGGCAACTTTTAATCATAAAGTATTTGAAATACACCCATGTAACTTTTTAAGATCCACTTAGTTTATAATAAGCCAAATATAATACACTGCTTATTTGTCCATAACTTAATAAGTTTCAAGACTTAACTGAGATTGTTTGATACCAATAGACTGAACTAACAGAATCTAATTTAGTTATAACTAAATCTAAGTTGGTATTAGCAAAACTTAGTTATGCACAGGTATTAAACAATCATGCTCTATAAACACTAAGTTCAAGGCATGTCAGAAGGAAAGATTCAACAAACAGGTTTGTTCATTTTACTTGGAAGAAGACATTCAAATACCTATATTATCAAAGAACGGGGACTACTGAAGTGAAAAATTCTATTTTTATCTACTCACCTTAGACATTTTAATATTAATTTCCCCTTTAAGTATTTAAGTATCAATTCCCTCATTCAGCATGTCTGTCCTCTCACTAAATACACCCATAGGCCATTAACCCTAGTACAAGCTAGAAGCTGGCAGCTGCACCAAGACCAAAAGAAGGGCAGTGGAAGCCACAGACTGGCTCGGAAGCCCTGAGGGGAGGAGCAGCACCCTCTTCACATTCATACTCTATCTAACACAGTGCCTGCAACATAGCAGGCCTCAATAAGAATCTGTTACATGAAATCTTAAGCAGAGAAAAAAAAATTAATTCCAACCTGGGAAAGAAGATAAATACTAACTGAATTTGAAGTATGAATTAAAGTAGATTAGATTAAAATTTTTTTTAAATGTTTCAAGTTAAATAATATTAACAAAATCCCTTCTATACTGTAAAAAGACCAGAAAATTATATAAATTTAGTGAACTACCTATATTAGAAGAAAAATGCCAAAAATCTGTTTTTGGTTGGATAAAAGGTTAGCTGCCCTAACAAGTGTAGCAAAAACGTCTTCCAGCTATGGTAAATTAGAGACAAAGCATCTACTTCAAAAAAGCTCTCAGAGATGGGGGCGCCTGGGTGGCTCAGTGGGTTAAGCCTCTGCCTTCCGCTAGGTCATGATCCTGGGATTGAGCCCCGCATTGGGCTCTCTCCTCGGCAGGGAGCCTGCTTCCCCCCTACTCTCTCTCTGCCTGCCTCTCTGCCTACTTGTGATCTCTGTCTGTCAAATAAATAAATAAAGTCTTAAAAAAAAAAAAAAGCCTCTCACAGATGAAATAACTAAATTATAATTCTGCATTCTAACTGATAATAATTTGGAAAATATCACAATTATTAGTTTAAGTATATCCTATATAGCTTATAAAACCACCAACTAAATGAGCAGAAAGCTTAAGGTTATCTAAATGTTACTATAATTAATGCAACTTTTATGGGGAAAGATCAAGTTGATTCATGACCAAAAAATTAAACTGATGTAACAAATATAGTTCAAATATATTCCATTATGTATATGGTATCATGATGTGAGCTCACAAGCAGAGAAAGTAGAAATGGATATGGATAATGTACAGATATTATACTTTGCTCAAAAAAATTTTACTCTTAAAATGAAAATTTATAAGAACACTTTAATTTTTCCTTATTATACACACCTAAATAAAAAGCCATTCAGAAATGAGATATTAATTACTGAAAAAAATTCAACTTGTCTATATGGTACATAGAACTATTTTTTAAAGGAACAATGTATGCTCCTTTTCTTATTTTTCAGCTACTTCTTGATATTAATTTAGAGTGCATTCTCATAATACAGGATACAACACACACTATTTTCAAACTTCTGAAGTGTACAATTACAGTGAACTAACTTCAAAAATAATTCTTCAAAATGCTAACTGATCAAATAGGATCAATGTTAACATGTAATATATGTGTACTTAAATCTCCTTAATTTTTTAAAGATAATTTTCCCTTTAAAAGTCACTTTAGAAACCACTATTGGGACATCTGGGTGGCTCAGTTGTTAAGAAGCTGCCCTCAGCTCAGGTCATCGAGCCCCACATAGGGTTCCCTGCTCAGCGGGAAGCCTGCTTCTCCCTCTCCCACTCCCCCTGCTTGTGTTCCCTCTCTCACTGTCTCTCTCTCAAATAAATACATTAAATCTAAAAAAAAAAAAAAAAAAAAAAAAAAACCACGATTATCAGTAATTTTAGAAATAAATTCTTCAGCAAGTTTATCCTCTAAGAAAAGAGAAGACGCTATGGCTTAATATTTTAAAATAAGTAATATACATGATTATAATCTTAAAGAACTGTTCCTACTATGTTCACCGAAATATAAGACTATGGAGGAAGTCAACAAGGATGAGTAAGAGAAGATACTGAAATATCAAAAAGATGAAATAGATCATGCAAAAATTTCCAAACAAATTATCATTTTTCTTCAAGGAAAAAAAAGAAAATAAAAAAGCATAACCTGGTTTTACTATACCTCTGGGAAAAAAAGGACAATTCAGCAGTATTTCTTTTTTTTTTTTTTTTAAGATTTTATTTATTTATTTGACAGACAGAGACCATAAGTAGGTAGAGAAGCAAGCAGAGAGATGGGGGTGGGGGGAAGCAGGCTCCCCGCCAAGCAGAGAGCCAGATGCGGGGCTCAATCCCAGGACCCCCGGGATCATGACCCGAGCCGAAGACAGAGGCTTTAACCCACTGAGTCACCCAGGCGCCCCTCAGCAGTATTTCTTTTAAAGATGATAAATGGTCTTCAATAACATATCTGATCAAATTAAAACCTGAAAGTAATACCTCTAAACTTTACTACTTCCTGCATGTAAATGGTATAGTTTACCCATTCTAGCCATGCTGACAGGAAAAAAAGAATGAAAACACCAGAATTAATGCTTTGCCATTCACAAAGTTCATACACATATAAGAGCTACATTTGTTTTACGTGAGTGACAATTTTTAAAATAGTCCATGATCTTGACAACACAATGACATTAAATAGGATAAGGCTAGACTTATCTTAAAAGTCTCAGAAAAATTTAAAAACCGTATTTCAATCTGAAAAATCTGAGCATTAATCTAACATAAAAAGTTAAATGTGCTAACATTCTTTTACCTATTTAAGAGACTAAAAAAATTAATGAATAGAATTGTATCCAAAAATTTTTTTAAGGTTTTATTTATTTATTTGACAGAAAGAGATCATAAGTAGGCAGAGAGGCAGACAGAGAGAGAGAGGAGGAGGCAGGCTCCCCACTGACCAGAGAGCCCAATGCAGGGCTCAATCCCAAGACCCTGGGATTATGACCTGAGCCGAAGGCAGAGGCTTTAACCCACTGAGCCACCCAGGTGCCCCGTATCTAAAATTTAATAAAGAATAAATTCAGAAGAATACCAACTATAATACAATACTGTTACTAATACTATTATGAATTTGATTATTATTCTCACTTGGAATTTTAACTTCAAAGATTCCTTAAGCTACTATTTTTATAATTTTTTACAGAATAGATTTAAATGGATTTGAATAAAATGCAGTGGAAATAAAATTCCACTTCAAGTAAACTGTGAACATATGTACCACATCTGATCAATTTATTATATATAAAAAATAATAAATAATTCTATAACTGGTAAGTCAAACTAAAAGAACAGCATATTATTATGAAATAAACCCTTAAAACACTTGCATATGGAATAAATGATTAGAAAAATAACACATTACCTTCTCATTAAAGACACACAACAACCAACAGAAAACATTTTACTTCTAGGTAGAAAAAACTCATGCAACACAATTATTTTCCAATCTTATTTACATTTTCATGAACATGTACACATGTATGCATACATACATGTATATATCATTAAACATCTTCAGGCAATTGTATTTTTGTCCAAATAGACCAATGTGTTCATTTAACAAACAGCTTTCTCTAAACACGAAAGACTATTAAAGATGTAAAGCTGTTTCCTTAGTTCATCTTAAAGCTAGAATGCATCAATATCACCATCTAGTGTTCATATCAAATAAGCAAGGCCAACACAAATGTGGGCATCCTCCTCTCACTTAAAAAATTAAGTGAACTTAAGGAAATTATCATTCCTATGGGCAAGAGTAAAGTCTGATGGCTGAATGAAACAGTAAAAATAGAAAAGGTCAGGGATCCCGGGTGGCTCAGTGGGTTAAGCCTCTGCCTTCAGCTCAGGTCACGATCTCAGGGTCCTGGGATCGAGCCACACATTGGGCTTTCTGCTCAGCAGGGAGCCTGCTTCTCCCTCTCTCTACCTGCCTCTCTGCCTACTTGTGATCTCTCTCTCTGTCAATTAAATAAAATCTTTAAAAAAAAAAAATAGAAAAGGTCACTGGTAATCAATGCGAAGGGGAAAAAAGTAAACCTGTGGAAGAAATAACCCTTTTTCTGAATGTGGTTTCAGCCACATTTTGTTCTTAAACACAGTATACATGCTACTTAATTTTCTTGGATACTTTATTGACCAAGCAAAAGTAGAGGTCAACTTCATAGGGTGAGTTGCATCTATCCATCTGTATCCCAAATGGGAATCACTGAGATCAAGTCCTAAATGATTTGTCATCACAGGAATACGAATTCATTTAAAGCCATATTTTAAATATATAAAATTATCATTTTGATTACTGCTACTGAGAAGAAATAAAGAACAAAAACTTCATTTAGGTTGTTAAGGTTGAAGAGAGTTTAACTTCATTTTAAAAATAAAGATACATTTAGGCCAAGCTGTTTCTTAATTACATTACCGACACTGTTGAAAGCATAAAGACTGGTGATACTGTTCTTCTCTAATCAAAGCCTCAGAGTAGCTAGTAAATCTCCAAATCAGCAACCTCGTGCTGGTTTTGACTGTCTATCCCTATAAACTAGACTTACTGCTGGGAACATCTGCATCCAAGTCTGGATGCTGCCAGTGATTTGCTGTGTGGCCTTGGGCAGATCTTTGAGACACTGAGCTTCAGTTCCCTCTCCAAGACTAACCTAGTACATGGCAAACTTCCTAAGATGCAAAACACTCTCGCAAAATAAGGTCCAACATGGAAGGCATCGAGAGCAAGGCGTTATCTGTGGTGATGGCAGTACTACCCGTCCTGGACCACAGCGACAGTGACGGCCATCACCATGACGATACAACCCCATCCGCTCTTCAACGAAATTGGGGCGACAGTTCACAGATGTGTCTTGTTTTTTCCCACTCCCATCCCTTTACTCCTATCATTTCCCCTTCTTAAATTTCTAACTCTACCCACTGGAAGTAAGATGTCAGCTTTATCTAATTCTTTTCCTTTTTATTTATCCAATTTCTCATTTTTTTGTACAACAAACACCTACCACTTACATAAACTAGAAATACTTAAAGAAATGACTCCTACTCATTCTCCACAGCCCAGCTCCGTATTTCACCTTTTCTGTGAAGCTTTCTCTCACCCTGCCCAATCCAGAAGTGCTCTCTCTGCTCTAAAATTCTCAACAGCACTATCCAGCATCCATACACCCTTATACCATTATTCTTATGTACATGTTTTATTCCCCCAGGACAAATTACAAGCTTTCCAAAAGGAAAAAAGAAAACATTTATTATCATTCCCTCTCTCTCCTTTGCACAAAGGTAATTTGGGGGCACTTGAGAAGTATAATCGCATGTCATACAAATGCCTTCCTTAACCATCTACCTCACCTCTCTAGGCTTTGGTTGTCAGTGATTTACTCATTGTGTCATTCTGGGAATACCATTTAAACTCCCTAAAGCTCAATTCCTTTTAATAAAGATAATAATACCTGCCGTTTCATAGTTACTGCAACAGCAAAAACAAAACAAAAAATCATCTACTATATGTAGAAAGCTGTTAACAAATATAAAGTCTGATTAAAAATTAATTTCAGGGGATGCCTGGGTGGCTTAAGCATCTGCCTTCAGCTCAGGTCATGATCCCAGGGTCCTGGATAGAGCCCAGGTAGGGCCCCCCGCTTAGCGCCCTCTCTCTGCCCACCCTGCTCCCTTACACATGCTCTCTATCTCTCTCAAATATAAAATCTCAAAAAAAAAAAATTACCAGCATACATTAGATTACAAGTCAAACATCCGTTCAGGGACTAAATTTATTTGCAGCAAATTTAAACATAAATGTTATTATTTATGTATTTCTCAACCTAAAAACATATATAGAAAACAAAGTGCTCATTGCAAAGTCCGAAGTGCTTTTTAATAATACTAGTCACATCAATTGTTTTATCGTCTGGCCACTCATACCATGGGCTAAGAACCGTTTTTCTGGACCATTTAAGAAATCTGTTGTGATTATATTTTTAATAAACAGATTTTTCTGAGAAAGTCAACTAAAAAAAAGCTTAATGACTTTATTTAAAAATATATATTTTTCATATTTTTCACTTGATCTTAGTCAAAAGGCTGAGAAGAGATTATATTTCATATTTTTATGCTACTGCTGCCATCTAGTGAAAATTTTGAGAACTTAATTATTCTGGAAAAAAATTTTTTTTAATCATACTGTTGACATATATATGAGGAATAAAGATATTATAGGTTACTTTCTTGCAAATATGTTTTTAAAAATTTTGTGTTCATTAGATTATACTTCTACATAATAATTCATCAATTTTATTATGAAGCCACTTATTTAAATCAGCAAGATAATTATAATCATTTAATTTAAAAATTCTTTTACTGAAAAAAGAAAACATCTGGAAACATCAAGTTGGTTTTGTTATCAAGTTATACCTGTAAACAGAAGCAAATTCAGGGATACCCTCAAAGATTCTGTATTTGGAATTTTCAAGTACTTACCTGTTCATGGCTTAGTTAAAACACACTGTTCATGGCTTAGTTAAAACAGTAACATATGCTAACTAAAAATCTACATGCCTGCAATTATACCAACTATATTACCTAAAGAATTCCATAAAGACAGAGAGGACAGATAATAACCTATTATTAAGCTTACCTGGGAAAAGATGTTTGCTGTTGGAGCAACTCTACTGTCCACGATACTATATAATATTGCTAATAATCTGTCTAGTGGAAATGGTTTTGGTCCGAGAAGATGATTGCTTGTCTGTAACAAAAGAACATGGATTTTCTTCTTATAGCGAACTCACTTTCTGTACCACAAATTCCCAGTAACAATATACATACAATACACCCCAAAGAGGCTAATAATTCTAACTTTTAGTCTCAACGCTAAAACCTTAGCTGATATAATGGCTTATCATTCAACATTTTCTTCAAGATTTTCTTAGTATAAACAGGTATTAAATAAACAACTCAGAAGTTGTTCACCCCTAGTCCTGAACATCACACATATTCTGTTGTTACAACCAGATGGTAAGTGAGTTAAGCTAGGTCATCTGTCAAAACAGTCCGTAACCAAAACCAGGGTCCGGGTCCTAACTCCTTGACTAGAACTTAATCCTTACATTTCACTATTCATTCCTTCTTGTGCCATCACCAGGAATACACATTTGTTCAACATTAATAGTTCTAAAAAGATCAGTTATAGTAAATACTAGCTTGGAAAACCAATGAAAGATTTGATAACTTGTGAATAAGCTGTCATCCTGTAATAATGTAAAATTTAAAAACTGAAAGATCATAAAATGTGCATATTTGTGTACAAAGCCAAATGGTACAATGTCTTGTCACCAGAAAACTGAAGTGCTCAAGGTCCACTCCAAGATAATTTTAGTAGCAGTGTTAGAATATAAGTACTCTATATTAGTACAATGGCAAATAAATGGAAATCTGTATTTACATGCATGAGAAAAACTATTTCTTCAAAGAATGACTATAAAGAAAAATACCTACACAGAATTACAAAATGAAGTGTGTGTTTACTCAACTATTTATATCTAAAAAATAGTTTAGAAATCATTTTCCAGGTCTTAAACTTTTTATCCTTTCTCAATAAATACTTCAATTATTTAGAAAAGTACAGGGGCTGATATAATAAATAATTATGTGCCCAGCACCCAATTATATCAACCCCTAACAGTATGGGATATGTGCAAAGAAAAAACATTGGATCACATTACAGATAAACTAAAGGTCCTTTACACTCCGCTCACATCCCATTTTCTTCCTAAAAGGAACCACTATCCAGAATTTGGTGTTTTTACCACTTTCATGACAATTTTTATACAGCTACTACAGATGCATTCATAAACAATATACATCACTATCTGCAAGATCTAACCTCATATAAATGATATTATTTTGGACATACCACTAGTTGCTTTTTTTGCTTCGATATGTTTTTGAGGTTTATCCATATTGATACATGCACTTCTCAGTTCCATTCTGAAGAAACCCTACAGAATTCCATTTTAAGACAAATCATATCTACATCTAAAAATTCATCACTGTAATTCATCACAAATAATCCTGTGATGGACCATCCTGTGATGGACCACATTTCCCCTTGTGCACATGTGTGAGTTTCTCTAAGTGGGACTGAGAAACTAAAGCAGAAAGCAGAGGGCAGAGACAATGCTGTATGATCATCAACACTTCATCTGGGGCACAGAGAAAACTACATTTCTCAGTATCTCCTACCCGTTAGATGACTGGCAATGAATGTGATATCACCTATTTCCAAGCCTGGCCTCTCAGACCTTTAATCTTCTTTTAATCCTTTAATCTTCTTACCCTTTGGTAGCCACTTTAGAAATCACCATGTTTTACTTGGCATCACTACAAAAGAGGGCCACCCAGCCCATTCGCCACTGTGTCATGAACAACATATAAATCTTTGTTATGTTAATCCACTGAGGGTTTGGGGTTTTTGCTACAGCACAGCTGAGCCTATCGTGATCAATACAAAGTACACTGCCATATTAACTTTATTATGGCCAACAAACAGAATACACAGGCTTTTTTTTCGTCTACATTATTACCAATAAAATCATCAGGGTTTTTTTTTTTTTTAGTTTTGCCAATCCAAGAACATGAAATAATGACTGTTGTTTAAAGTTCCATTTCTCAAAAAAAAAAGTAAATAAATAAAAATAGAGATTCATTTCTCTCATTGGTGAATGAGGCTGATAATCATGTCAGGTTTGTTAGGCAACTGAAAAAGGCAGATGTTACCCAAAAAATCAATCACAATAAAACACCTACAGAATAATTAACTTGACTCTATCAGTTTCAGGTATACTCGCCATGATCAGCTATCCTTTTTATATCATTTACCCACTTATCAATTGGATTTTTGCCTTTTTCTTAATGGTTTATTTAACTCTTTAAAAAAAATTCTAGATACTAATCATTTGTTACTAATCATTTGTCCGTTGGATGAGTTTAAGAACTGTGGTTAACATCCGGGCGCCTGCATGGCACAGGTGGTCGAGCATCTGACTCTTGGTTTCGGCTCAGGTCATGATCTCAGAATCATAAGATCCAGTCCCATGTTGGGCTCCACGCTCAGCACAGAGTCTGCTTGAGACTGTCTGTCTCCCTCTCCCTCTACCACGGAAGTACTGTGAATTCTGTCCCCACATCACTGTTAAAACCTAGTTTCTAGTTGAAATTCTCAGGGAAGACTTTTGTCCTCGCTTCACACAGAGTCAGAGTCTGGCAGGGAAATTTCCTTACCAAATCCATTTGCTTGGAATGGAAAGATTTTCACTTTTTACATTTTCTGGTTAGAAAACACAAATCCAATTTAAAATTAAAGTGTCCTGGGGCGCCTGGGTGGCTCAGTGGGTTAAGCCTCTGCCTTCGGCTCAGGTCATGATCTCAGGGTCCTGGGATCGAGCCCCGCATCGGGCTCTCTGCTCGGCAGGGAGCCTGCTTCCTCCTCTCTCTCTCTGCCTGCCTCTCTGTCTACTTGTGATCCCTCTCTCTGTCAAATAAAAAAAAAAAAAAAAAATTAAAAAAAAAAAATAAATAAAATAAAATTAAAGTGTCCTAGTGGCATGTGAGGCATATGATATTTACCTTCCTCAGTGAACTGGTTTTGTGCTACACATGCAAACTGGCTTCCCTCCTAGAGGGGAAGGCAAAGTCTGAGAAATGCCTACGAAATTCATTATAGAGCTCATTAAAGAGAATGAAGGCCTGTAAAAATAGATCAAAAAAAGGAAATCAAATCAAATTTTTGAGGAGTTAAATGGCATCAAATTTGGTGTCAAGTTATACCAAGAAAAACAGAGAAAGAAACTTAGAGTTATGAATATTTATACTAGAAAAAACTAAAACTAGAAACAACTCAGAGAAGAGGGGAATGAGACTATGGGCAGGAGAGGGGGAAAACTGTTGCTTTTCTACATAAACTGATGAGCAAATAATCTGGTATCACACACAGACATTAGCTGAATTAAAAAGTAAAATCTTAAAGAAATCAGTGTCAGCTAAGGATAAAGAAAAAGAATTATACAATCAAAGATATATAGTATTTTCAAAACAACGGTTACAATAATTATTCATATGGTCTGCTTTTTAATGTGTATTGTCTTGATTAGATTGAAAGCTTCATGAAGGCAGAGACAACAGCTATTCTGTTCCCCGCGCTATCCATAGCATCCAGCAGAGTGCCTGGCATAAGATAAACATTCAATTAAAATTTCAAGGAAGAGAGGGGACAAAAATATAAACTAGTAGGTGTACGCAGGGAGCTTTCAGTTAAGCTCAGATTTTTAAAAGGACATGAACCAAAGACAAAAGAGGCTACTTACTAAGAAGGTCAAATCAGTAAGAATCTCATCAGAAGAACTACACTTCCTTTACAATTAGACATTCTCATGAGGTCTTCGCTCATATGGTTCCCTCTGCCAAGACTGCCCCTCTCGGGGAAGGACAAACAAGTGCAAATCCACTCATTCCACAGGGGCGGTCTCAATTGCCAGGATGTCACAGTCCTCACTGACCTTCATAAAGCCCTCGTGTATCTCCCCTCCCCCTCAAAATCCTTAAATGGTTTTCTCTGTCTAAAGAACAGGCCTAAAATTCTTAGCCTTATGTTCATTCTTCAATTTTCTTTATTCTACCTATTCACTTGTAAACACCCACAAATACCACCAAGTGCTGAGATACAGAAGTGAACAGACGGGCTTCCTTCCCTTAAGGAACTGGTGAGTAACAAAATTCTTCTATAATCTAGCCTCACATGACTTTTGTCTGAAACTCACTTCACACTTCAGCCAATTTTACATTTTGCTATTTCTTTTATATGCCCTACACTTTCTCACCTCTGCTCTTGGCCCTAATTATTATCTCAAGTGGAATACCCCCTCTCCCATCTTTGCATATACAGTTCCTGTAAGGGCCTACTTAGCCAGAGCAACTCCATCTCGGTTGAACAGCCATTTTGTTGTTTGTGCAGTAAAACTTACACTGACACTGCCCCACACCCCTGCCCCTGGAGGAACTTACTTAGAAGCAAGTCCAGGAAACCAGTAAAATATGGTCAACCAGCCCCTAATAACAGAGCCCAAATACAAGGACAGGTCAGGTCAGGTGGAGATAACAGAGCCCAGAATGCAAGGACAAGTCAGGCCAGGTGGAGACGATCTCATTGGCCAGGCCCAACGACATGGCTTTTGCTCTAAAAGCCAGTCTGTGAAGCTGGGGGTGGTCACTCTTTCTGTAAGAGACGACCCCGACTGGTCAGTTTGATTCTCAATGCTGGCTCAAAATAAAGCTTTGCTTGACCTTCACTTTGTATCAGTCTTGCTCCTTTGATCACAGACCCCATCAGTTCCCACCATTCTTTAATTTTTTTTAGATTTATTTATTTGAGAGAAAGAGAACAGAGAGAGCAAGGGAGAACAAAAGTAGGGGGGAAAGAGAGAGGGAGAAGCAGACTCCCCGGTGAGCAGGGAGCCCAACACGGGGTGTGATCCTAGGACCCTGAGATCATGACCTGAACCAAAGGCAGATGCTTAACCAACTAAGCCACCAGGTGCCCCAGTCCCCATGATTTTTGAGTGCCATTCATATGTAAGCCCCACCACAGATCCTTTCCTGACCACCCAAGCTGTAAGCACTCCCTCCTAACAATCCTTTATTACCCAAAGCAACTACACACATAAAAAAGAAGGTAAAAAATCAACGATCTGCCTATGGTGGAAAGCCTAATCAGAGATGTCTCAATGAAGAGGCAATACCAGAAAAAATTTTCCATTCCAAGCAAATGGATCTAGTAAGAAAATTTCCCTGCCAAACTCTAACTCTGTGTGAAGGGAGGACAAAAGTCTTCCCTGAGAATTTCAACTAGAAACTGTGGCTTAATGTTGATATGGGGGCAGAATTCATAGTACCTCTGTGGTATGAAAACCCCGAAGGTTAAGACCTGAATTTCAAATGATCACAGGTTACTGGTGTTCTTAAGTGCCTGCACAGAAGTAAACATAAAACCTTTCTAAAGGAACACACTTCAGGCCTCAAAAATTCTAAGATGAAGTTCAGTCAACAATTAAAAGTAATAAAATGTTCAGGAGCAAGGCATTACATACATGAGTGAGTAAAAACAGAAAATGGAGATTTCGTAGATTGACAAGGACTTCTAATATCAGAATATAAAATATTTCTATGTTAAAGAAAAATGGGACTAGGAAAAATATAAAAGTGATCAGACTTGAACCAATGAAACATCTAAAAATTACAAATGACATTACTGGAATTATAAAGGTGATTTAAACAAAAGAAACAGAGCTGGAGAGAAAGAACATAGAAGTGAAGAGATCACCCAGAATTCAGCATACAGAGCCCAAAGGTAATATAGAATGAAAAAGACTTAAGAGACGAGGACAGAGTGGGAAGATCTGACTTATACCTAATCAGCATCTCAGGAAGACAATGTTAGAGAGAATGAGGGAGAAGCTAATATTTGAAAAGTTAATTCATCAGAACTGAATAAAGGCATCGTTACTCAAATTCAGGAAACAAAACGAGCCCCAGTTAGAAAATTCAATCCCAGATCCACCACAGTGAAACAGTAAAAACACCAAAGGAAAACAAGAAGAGAACTTGTAAGAGAAAAACAAGAAGAACTTGTAAGAACTTGTAGAGAAAAACACAGGTATCAACAAAGGAATAACAGACTAACAGCAAATTTTTTAGTGGCAACAATAAAGCCAGAGACAGCAAAACAATGTCTTCAAAGTCATGAGAAAACACTACCATTTTAGAAGGGTATACTGAGAAAAACTGCTTTTAAGAATGGGACTGAGAAACAAGACTCACAGCTTCTATGGTGTAAAGTTTACAGATAGAACTTCTCCACCTTTTCCCAAGAGAGGCAGCGGTGGTTTTGATACACAGAGCAGAACAAGTATCTGAGCAGTCCACACACTCCTTCCGCCAGTTTCAACGTGACCCTACACTCCGCCTTCAAATATGCTCAGGGCCTCTGATTTCTAAGCTATTCCACATTCCTCAGGTCAAACCTGCTTGCTTTGGGGCTTGGGTGCCTGCCCTCTCGGCCTTTTCAGTCATCTGTGCATCTACCTACAATGCAGTTCGAAGTCGTGTGGGTCTCTTGTCCACTTAGTCCCCATGCGTTCACCTTTATTATTTCTTCAGGGTCATTTTTGTGAGGGTTTCAAAGGAGGAAACAGGAAAACCAGCTGTGTTTAGTTAAAAATTCCAGGGTAATCTTTTTCATCTATGAATTCACTGAAAGAACTTGTCAACTCACTTTTATCTCCAATACCAGCTCACCTGAATGTGTCTTCATCACCACATTCAACGTAACAATATACAACATTATAACGGTACCTTATCAATTCTTAAATCCAAATGACTAATAAAAGCATGCATTTATCCACTTTCCACAGTGACCTGAATTCATGAGTTTTTCCCAAGAGAAATTAGAAGGTAAATACCTTTTCGTGTTTCTTTAGAAAGTTGGTTTTCTTGATTTTCCCATGATGCTGCAATTAAGGAAAATAATTGTTAGGATGGGAAAAAAAAGTAATACTCCACAAAAACAGAAAACATAATTTAAAACCTGGCATATATAATACTAATTTACATATGTTAGGCTTCCTTATTTTATTTACTATCACCTAAAATATCAACATATTTTAGGCTGCCTTGACTTAGATTTCAATCATATATAAGATTACTTCTGTATTTAAAGAAAAAGGTGTTAAACTAAAATAGTGATACTTCCTAAGAGATTAACTTATTATTTTAATATTATTATTAATAACTTATTATTAACTTACTAACTTATTACAGCATATTTGTTTCTATAAAAACAAAACTTCCACAGATAAATGGGTTTTTATTCATCCTTAAGGCAGGCTGTCAATTCACCTAAGAAACACTGAGAACATCTGGTTAAGCATTTGGGATTTAATAGTGGAGAAAAAAAAAGATGTGGTCCTTGCCTTCATGAAACGAAGACTACTGGGAGAGATATGCAAAACAACAAATAAAAATTTATTAGAAATATATTTAATGAATCAAATTGTGTTTTTTTTTCCAAAAAGAAAACAATTCCAAAATGGGATTTCTCCAACTAAGGTACACACAGACAAGGCTCCTGAATGTTCTGGATAATGCTGTATGGAGTGCATGGCACTACTGAAGGAGCTTTAGAACAATAAAGGAGTTACCAACCTTAAAATTATTCCCAACTCTCATACTTTACACAAAACCTTATTTATATATTTTTTAAATCTAGAACTATTACCTAAAATATACCTGAACTCTTCTGTGAAGCAACATACTTTCAGGTTGTGACCCTAATTTAAAGTCTTTGAAGAATAAGTCCTAAATATACATTTAGCAATCTCTTATTCTAATCTCTGCCCCTGAGAACTTACAGGTGTTGAGAAATTTCAAAACATCCCTGGAATCTCCAAAAACAAAGTAAAAAAGAAATAATTATTACCTTAAGGAAGAACCTCTTGTCAGTTCTTGCTGGATTGTATGAAGCGAGGTATGCAGCAATTAGAATAAACTTAGAGTAATAGGGAAGCTCCACGTGAGTATATGCCGAGAGACCTACATAACAAAAATCTTCCATGAAGGCATTTGGTAGGCTACCATTAAGATTTTAAGTATCTCTTATCTTTTCTCACTGATTTTTGACTTCCATATGGTGTCCTCTGGTAAAAATGACCTACTCCCTGAGTTTAAAGCGCCATTATAATGGGCAGTGGTGGTGAACATTACTATTAATCATATGCTTGCTCACTCTATTATTTTTGCTTAGCTCCTCCTACTCTGAGGTCTAAATCCTTACCCATCCTGCCCTTCAAAGCCACACTTTCCATTAAACTTCCCTGCTGCTCTCCTATCATACCAAAATAAAAAATCTATCCCTACCTTGTGAATTTCACTTATGACCCATGTAACTTTATACCTTGTATTAACAGTGAGTTGTATATGTATTTCTTACCAAGCTATAATATTTGCTGATACAAACACATCTGGGTTTTGTTTTTGTATCCCTATGGAAATAACTAAATGAATGGATAAATAAAACAAAGGAGCTGGTCAAATACCATCGATTTTTACAGGAAAGCAAGGAATCTGATATTTACTGAGTATCTAGCATAGATAATGTGCTAGGTGCCACCTTATTACTGAGGCATCGCCAAATCCTTGCCATAACTTAAAGTTAGACATTCTTTTTGTTTTAGATGAGGACATTGAATTGGACTCAAGGTCATACAGTTAGGGAATAGTGAAGACCAGTTATTGCAGATTTTCTAAGGCTAGCATCTATTTTTTTCCACTGGAACACACAACTGAAAATCACTTGTACAGCACCTAGGGCATTTAGAAACCAAAATAGACAAAAGAGAATTGCAACACCACTTAATTTTATACCATTTTCTCCAACCACTAGCCAGTGATCTACTTTTTCCCAATAAGAATATTTAAGACACTTGCTCAATTTTAAGTCAAGTTGTTCTATTGGGATAAATCCAAAATAATAGTTCCTTTAAATAAAACAAAACCAACAAAAATGCATCCCCCAAACCGGATTAACATAAAACTCAAGAAATACATATATACTGAGATAAAATTGTGTCACAGAACTGAACAAAAGCATTTAAAGAAATTAAACTGCTTGATTTTTACATGACATAATTCAACATTTTGAAAATAGAAAACTGGTATTAGAGAATTATTTCCTCTCATAAATTGGGAGTTTCACTTAAGAGAAAATCATTAATTAAAATATCATCATAGTTTCTAAATTCTTTTCCATAACACTGTTTACTGACTGATGCTATCTTTAGTATTAATTTCAGTATCTTGATTATTAGTAGTCAATTAAAGAAATGTCTCTGGTAACTGTCTCAATACTTCCTCTGATACCTTTAAGTTGTGCTGGATCTATGTCATCTTTCTGTAACTTTTCCCACTGTGAACTGAAAGAAAATAGAAGAGCAATAATGGTTTGAAAATATATGAAATCAGTATACTGTACTTAAAAGAGTCCTAGAAAAAGTAATTTTCTGGCTTAAGAAAATAATCAATTTCCTTATACATAAGACAACACAGACATGCAATGTACACGTTTGTGCCTCAATGAAAGCATTGAGGGAATATTAAAACAACACAAACTTACATATCAATATCCAGATGTTAATTTTTTAATCTCTTTTCCTGATCGTTAAAGTTATCAAAAAGTACCAATAAATAACATCACCTATCCTTCAGTTAAAACTCCCAATGCTCCACTTAGCATATTAAATGCAATTGTTATACACTATTTCTAACTCCATAACAATCACTCTTTAAAAAAAAAAAAAAAAAGATTTTATCTATCTGAGAGAGAGAGAGCTCAAATGGAGAAGAGCAGAGGAAGAGGGAGAGGCGAGCTCCCGCTGAGCAGGGAACCCAACGTGGGGCTCAATCCCAGCACCCTGGGATCATGACCTGAGCCGAAGGCTAATGCTTAACCAACTGAGCCACCCAGGCGCCCCTACATAACAATCTCTTAAAATAAGTACCATTACATCAGAAAATTGAGGCCCACAGGTTAAGCTGCCCAAGGACACCAGGCCAGAGCTAAGACCTGAATCCTTACAGAACGCCATTTCATTTCCACCGCCCCTCTCTGATCTTACCTGCAATTAAAACTACTAAACACCCTCAAATATTATTAAGAATATGAAGCCATGATATGACAAAATTCATTAGGAAACACACTATAGTGTAAGGAAAGACTGCCCCGAGAGACATTTTAGCTGTATGACCTTGAATAAATCAATAACCTTCTCACCAAAAAATACGGCAATTAGATGCAATGATCTGTAAGAACCCTCTCAAACTCTTTAACTCAGCTCTTAAAATACCAATTTAAAAATAAATGCCAGACCAGAACTAAATATCCCAAATCAAACTGTATGTATTTTTTTCAAAACTGCAAGCAGCGCTGAAAATTATGGAAATAAAGGCATACCTCATTTTATCATGCTTTACTTCACTGTGCTTTGCAGATAGTCTTTTTTTTTTTTTTTACAAATTGAAGGTCTGTGGCAACCCTGCATCAAGCACATCTATCAGTGCCATTTTTCTTACAGCAACTGCTCACTTCATGTCTTTGTCACATCTGGGTAATTCTCATACTATTTCAAATTTTTTCATTTTTATTATTTCTTATGGTGCTCTGTGACCAAGTGACCTTTGATATTACTATTCTAATTGTCTGGGGGTCATGAACTGCACCCACAGAGGACGGCAAACTTATCTGCTCCACTGACTGGCCATTCCTCCATCTCTTCCTCTCCTTGGGCCTTCCTATTCCCTGAGACACAATTATATCAAAACTGGGCCAATCAGTAACCCTACAAAGGCCTCTGAGTGTTCAAGCGAAAGGAAGAGTTGCATGTCTCTCACTTTAAATCACCAGCTAGAGAAGATTAAAGCTAGTGAGGAAGTCCTGTCAAAAGCTGAGATAGACCAAAAGCTAGGCCTCTTGCACCAGTTAACCAAGTTGCAAAAGGAAAGAAAAAGTTCTTCAAGGAAACTGAAAGTGCTACTCCAGCACACACACAAAACAATAAGAAAGCAAAATAGCCTTGTTGCTGATCTGGAGAATATTTTAGGGGTCTTGGATATGGGATATGGCCAGTGATATGAACAGAAGACCAAAACAGCCAAAACACTCCCTTAAGCCAAAGCCTAATCCAGAGCAAGGCCCTATCTCTTCAATTCTATGAAGGCTGAGAGGGGTGAGGAAGCTGTAGAAAAAAGGTTTGAAGCTAGCAGAGGCTGGTTCATGAGGTTTAAAGAAAGAAGCCATCTCTGTAACATAAAAGTGCAAGGTGAAGCAAAAGGTGCTGATGTAGAAGCTGCAGCAAGTTCTTCCAGAAGATCTAGCTAAGATCATGAATGAAGGTGGCTGCACTGAACAAGAGGTTTTCAGTGTAGGTGAAACAGCCTCCTACTGGAAAAAGATGCCATCTGGGACTTTCATAGCTACGGAGCTAACTCTCTTATAAGGGGCTAATGTAGCTGGTGACTTTCAGTTGAAGCTAATGCTCACTGACCATTCCAAAAATCTCAAGGCCCTTAAGAATGATGCTAAATATACTTTGCCTGTGTTCTATCAATGGAGCAACAAAGCCTGGCTGACAGCGCATGTGTACAACATGGTGTACGGAGTATTTTAAGCCCACTGTTGAGACCTAATGCTCAGAAAAGATTCCTTTCAACATATGACTGCTCACTGACAATGGACCTGGTCACCCAAGACCTCTGAGGGAGATGGACAAGGAGATTCATGTTGTTCTCAGGCCTGCTAACACAATATCCATTCTGCAGCCTCTTGATCAAGGAGTCACTTCAACTTTATAGTCTTACTATTGAAATACATTTCTCAAGGCTAGAACTGCCAGAGATAGTAATTCCTCTGATGGATCTAGGCAAAGTCAATTGAAAACCTTCTGGGAAGGATTCACCAGTCCAGATGCCATTAAGGACATTCATGATTCACGGGAAGAAGTCAAAATATCAACACTAACAGGAGTTTAAAAGAAGCTGATTCCAACCTCAAGAATGACTTTGAGGGATTCGAGACTTCAGTGGAAGAAATAACTGCAGGAGGGGGGGGAAGAGCAAGAGAGCTAGAATTAGAAGCGGAGCCTGAAGATATAACTGAACTGCGGCAATCTCATGACAGAACTTTAATAGATGAAGAACTGCTTCAGATGAACAATGGAAGGGGTTTCCTGAAAGGGAATTGGGTTATGATGCTAATGAAGATTTTTGAAATGACAACAAAGGATTCAGAATGTTATATAAATTTAGTTGTTAAGGGGCACCTGGGTAGCTCAGTGAGCTAAAGCCTCTGCCTTCGGCTCAGGTCATGATCTCAGGGTCCTGGGATCGATCCCCGCATCAAGCTCTCTGCTTGGTGGGGAGCCTGCTTCCTCCTCTCTCTGTCTGCCTCTCTGCCTACCTGTGATCTCTGTCTGTCAAATAAATAAAATCTTAAAAAAAAAAATTTAGTTGTTAAGGTAACAAGAGGATTTAAAAGTACTGACTCCAATTTTGAAAGTCCTACTGTGGGTAAAACGCTATCAAACAGCATTACAAGCTACAGAAAAATCGTTCATGAAAGAAGAGTCAACAGATGCAGCAAATTTCACTGCTGCCTTAAGAAATTGCCACAGCCACCCTAATGCTCAGCAACCACCACCCTGAGCAGTGAACAGGCATCAACATCAAGGCAAGACCCTCTGCTAGCAAAAAAAACAAAAAAAAAACCAAAACATTGCAACTCACTGAAAGATGGTTAGCATTTTTTAGCAGTAACATACTTTTTATTAAGGTATATGTACACTGTGCGGTTTTTTAACCCACTCTTAACAGACGAGAGTACAGTGTAAACTAACATATATGCACTGGGAAACCAAAAAACTCATTTGACTCACTTTATTGCATTATTATTATTTTTTAATTGCAGTAGTCTGGAACAGAATCTGCAATATCTCCAAGGTATGCCTGTACAGCAATATGGGAAATTATGACATACTACTAGTAACCTATGTGGAGAGCAGAGCTAGCACAACAAGCTGACTTTCAAAACAGATCACTTCCTCCACCTTATAATTCAATATTGCTTCACAGATTATAAGGCATTTTCACATTTGTTACTTCTTATAAATGCAAATAAAAATAAAATTTTTCATTTACATTGTTATAACCCAGACTTTGAGACAGTTCAAATTGGTAAGAGTTTCTTATATAGCAATTACCCATTTAACATTATTTACACTTGCAAAACAAGGGGATAAAATGACATCTTTTAATGAGAAGAGAGGAGACTAATATTTACATCTCTTATGAACCCAGTTCTTAAGATATTCCATCTAATATTCATGAACTTATAAGACAAAAACATATCCTTTTTTTTTCCTTTTTTACAAATGACAAAACTGAAAGAGAAGTTAACCAACACAACACTTCTACGTGGTAGAACCAGTTTCAACAGAGATCTACCTAAAAAGTCTATCCACCGGCACCTGGGTGGCTCAGTCCTGGTTGAGCATCTCCCTTCAGCTCAGGTCACGGTCCTGGGACTGAGCAGCACATCAGGTTCCCTGCTCAGTGGGAAATTGGCATCTACCTTTCCCTCTGCCCATCCCCCTGCTGGGGCTCTCTCTCTCTCTCTCCCCCTCTCTCCTCCTGTATCTCAAATAAATAAATAAAATCTTCTTTTAAAAATGTGGAACCAGGTCTTTTTTTCACTTCTAGAAAATCTTGGATTTTCAAATCCATTGTTTTCGTTCTTTAGGAACTCCAATTACACATACATTGAATCTTCTTTGCCTATCACATTTATTACATTCTACTCGATTATTTTTACCTCTTTATTTAGTTTTGTCCTCTTGGTTGTTTTCATTCTTCTCTTCAATATTCTTTATTATATTCTCAATTGAACCTACTCTCCTTTGGATATCTTAAAATTTCATTTTCATCTGAGGAAATTACTTTTGCTTGAATTCTATTCCTGAGTTTGGTCAATTTTGTTTCACATCCTCCTATTTTTCTATTCTAAGTTGCTGAATTTCTGATTTAAAGTATTTTTTCCTATTAGAAGATGCTTGTTTAAAATTTAAGTGAGGTTGTTGTACTGTGTTATATCTTCCTGTGCTTTATTTTGGTGGGAAGGGAAAAATTCTTATCAGCAAAAATTTTTTTATTTACATTTTCTATTTCTTCTTCTAATACCTTTTTGTGGATTTTCTATTTATATTCTCTTCATTTTGAAATGCCCAAACATTTGCTTGGATCAGCAAACAGATGATACTACAAATGCAGGGGTGAGAGGGTTTGGGATGGCTTAGTAGAATTCTTGGTTCTAAATGCCTTCTTCTGTAAGACTGAAGAGCATTTTCTTTAAAACATAGTGCCTTTTTGAGGGGGAGGGATTGGCTTATCTTCCGATTTTGTCATTCTTTTTTTGTTTGATGGGGGGGTGGTACCATGGCTATCTTAATTTCTACCCCTTGCTTTTTTAATGACTACCCACCTACCCTCAGCTTCCAAATCATCTTTCTGTCTTCCCTCAAAAACAATCCTTTATTTAAAAAAAAAAAATCCTTTTCCAAGATTACCATGATAATTCTTGCCATACATACTCTTAAAACACTTCCTCTTGATTCTTTAGTAGCCAGTGCTCTAACCCTCTGGGTCCCACTTGTTCTTAATGTTTTCCCCCTCAGGGCCAGACTCTCATCCAGAGGTAATTTCATATGTCTTCCATCACAACTAGTGAGCCCATCCTCTTCTTGCAGTCACTGCTTAACATTTTACTTCAGCATGAGCTCAGGAGGTGGCTCCACTGGCTTAGGTTATTTCACTAATTACACATAAACTGAAGTTTGTAGTCAACTCCATAGCCTCCCAGTTATACTGCAGACAGGGGTTATGAGTGATGTTTATCTCCTCTCCTTATTGATCTTGTGGAGAAAAATGGATTTACATGCATGGCCATGACTATCCTATGAGAAACTCTAAGTACTTTATTATGTAAAAATCATTTTAACAAGCATCCAAATTTTTCTATCTTTAAAAGAGCAGATCACAAGCTTTTCTATTCTGTGACTTCCAAAAATCCTCATCAAATGACTTTTATTATTGAAAAGCGGAATAACAGTATCTTTGTAATGTTTCTATTTATTTAAAAACTACTGAATTTCTCCCTGAGTTATAATCTAATCAGTTAGTTAAATGAAAAGCAAAGTTAGTAAAGAATAGTAGTTACATATGGATATTGGGGAGGGTATGTGCTATGGTGAGTGCTGTGAAATGTGTAAGCCTGATGATTCGCAGACCTATACCCCTGCGGCAAATGATACATTATATGTTAATTAAAAAAAACAGTAGTTACAGATTAAGGTATTTATGAGAGAAAAATAATAACACAACCAACCAGAAAGTGAGAAAAGCAGATCATGCTGTTGATGTTTGTAACTGAGGCTTAACCTATCACCTCTAAGGCACTGTATTATTCACAAATCGTTTTCACACACTTTAAGTCTTGGAAAGACTGTGAGAGGAGGGAACTGAGGCCTAGAGGTAGAAACTGGCTGAAATGGAAATCAAAACCCTGTTCTTCTCACTAAATGCCACTACATCTCCTGAGCAAAGCAGATAAGTGCAGACTTAGGACTTGATTTACACATTGCTTTAATAATCAAGTTTTCATTAAACCTCTTCAAATACCTAAACCAAATATAAAAAACAAAGCTAAAGCTGATTTTCCTGTAGCTTTCCAGACCTAAAAAAAGTTAGCAATTGTGAAATAAATGCCTTGCTTCAAACTGTGTGACTTACTGGTAAACAATTGTCTGTCCTTCCCAAAATAAGAAGAAATGATTCAAAACTCATGAGTTTTTTCCTAGTGTGAAGAAGGTAAAGGAAAACATGTAAACTTTGGTAGACAAAATATCTACATTAAAGATAGAAATATCATACACACAACAGAAAATTACCTTGATATTTCCCTGAGATAAACAGTCTGCATGGCTCTCTTCAAATGAGGTTCAATATTTCTCCAGAGTTTGCGAGTATCACGTTCATTTGCTACCCCAAAAAGGAGAAAATTTCAAAAATTCAGATCTTACAGAAATTGTTTCAAAACAAATACTAATAAGTAAAATTACACAATTACCTTCTCCTTTAACCACAGGTTCACAATATTTAGGAAAATTAAGTACTGCCTGTAAATAAAGGGGAAAAAAAAGAGAGAGAAAGCACTTATTCACCACAAATAGGAATTATTCTCCAAGTACATTGTTAATTAGAATGTAGGTAATTTTACTTCAATATAATTACTCAGGTAAAATATTATTACAGCTTATTACAATAATAAAACAACAAATATAAAAAATGATAGTAAAACAACATACAAAATACTCCTGAATTGGCTAAATCCTGCCTAATATATTAGCCTCTAGATATAAAGTAATGGAGCAAAGCATAATTTGTAATTTTAGTTTATAATTCTGTCCTAAAGGACCATAAAACACACAATACCACTAAATTTAACCTGTTACTTTCCAAGGTCTGAACATTCTCACAAATCAAACATTATCTCATTCAGTACAATTCAAAATTATGAGATTGGCACCACTGCCTGAGACTACTGTAAACGCAAGTTCTTGGCACCATGCCAGGCACACACGATCTGAACCTCTAAGAATGAGATCCAGGAATCCACTTTAATAATCTCTCCAAGAATTCTATGTATCCCAAAGTCTGAGAAGCACGAACTAATCAAAATTAGTTATTAGTTTTCCATGAATCAACAGGAATTCTACCAAGAGGTAGATCAAGCAAACTTATAAAAACAAGCTGCTGCCATTTATTAATAATTAACTTGATCACAAGTATTTCATACTGAAATGATTCCATAATGAAGCCTGGGGATAGACAGAGGTAAATATTAGCATATTAACTATCCAACCTCAAATCTAGAAGGTAAGAGAGAACTGAGAACTAATCCTTGAAACAGTTTTTCCTATTTTACTCCATAAAAACCAACAGTTTAGGGCAGAAAAATCTTCCAAACTCGTTAATATTAAGTGTAGAGAGGCCAACTTTCTGAACTTAGTTTCAGGTTTTCAGATTAAACACTGCTTAATAACAGTAACATCACGATATCGGAAGTAAATGGTAAACAACTTGGCAAACTGCCTTTTTTTTCTTGGCCAAACCATTAAAATACATGTTTAATCATTTACAAATAGCAGTAAAAAGTAATGAAGATAACTTTAGGAGACTATTTTCTCATTTTAATTCAGTAAATTCATATCTTCCCCATGTCATTCCACAAGAACTTGTTGAGTTTATAAAACTATAAGATTATGAGTACCCATAACTGTCCAAATACAATCTCGGCATTTAAGTAAATCATAAATCCTAGCCCTTACAAACAAGGGAAATTTGACAAAATAATCTGTCCAAATACAAAATATTTTTCACAACTTTAGCTATTAACATTCAGATGTGCTAATATTATGCCCATTTCTCCTATATTAATCCTCAAATATAAGCAAATCTTACTTCCCTATATAAAGGATTATTTACACCAAAATCTAACTTTAGGCCCATTGATATTTTAAACTGTCCTCTGAATTACCCAGAGACTGGAAATAAAAAGCCTGCTAATAAAATCACAAAAATAATTCTAAAGCCCAAGCAGAAATAATTTTTAGAAAATTTTTTGATATAATAAATTTCTATTCCCACTGAACATTCCCCCCATCTTTCTCCCCATTATTCCTTAACTTGTAAGTATGTATTTTACTCTTACCTGAAAAGGGGGCTGGGGGCAAGACAGAGGCATAACTTTATTAAGAAATGACCATGTGCTCAGCAAATATTCATGCTCACAACAGGAGAAGCTTAATTATCAAGAGTTAGTTACGGCCACCTGTTACCTCACTTATTCCTGACAATTGCACTTTTATTATGCCCATTTGTTGGCCAAGAAAGCAAAATATAATTTGCCTATAGGCACAGAGATTTCATGATCATGATCTGTGAGATGTCCTGGGAATTATTTCTAAACCAATAAGGGCACTAAGTTATCAAAGCCTGATCCAGGTGAAACAGAGAGACTATTTCCCTTATACTGCAAAGAAAAACTTGCATTGCTTTAAGAGGCCAAACAATCCATTAGATAAGCAATTTAGGAAACTTTCAACTCTTTCTCAGTGAGATTTTCAAAAAAATTCATTATTCTACTTGAAATTATTTGTTAGAAAACCATCTAAAAGGGGCACCTGGCTGGCTCAGTCAGAAGAGTGTGCCCCACAATCTCAAGAGTCATGAGTTTGAGCCCCATGTTGGGTATAGAGATTACTAAAAACAAAACTTAAAAAAAATGATACATGTATACTGTAGTAAGCAAAACTCTAAGATAGCCCCCCCCCCCAAGACTGCCAGCCCCTGATATATATGCATACCTTCTTTCATTATTCAATCAAACTAATTTAGGTACTGCTATAAAAGAATTTTGTAGATGTAATTAAAGTCCCAAAGATAGTCCCCAAAATAGAGATAATCAGATGAGTCTGACCTAATCACACAAGCCCTTCAAAAACAGAAAGTGTTCTCTGGCTAGTCACAGAAGTCAGAGATTAGGAGTATAAGGACTGAACAAACCCTTGCTGGCTGGTGGATGGATAGGTACGTGGCAAAGAACACAGGTGCTCTCCAGGAGGCCTGGGACTTGGCTGACAGCTGGCAAGACAGCTTCAGACCTCATTCCTACAGCCAAGAAAACCTGCATTCTATTGAGTCTGAAAGAGCTTGGGAGCTAATTTCCCTAAAACTCAAGATGAGAATAGAGTTTAGCCAAAACTTTAATTTTATCTGATGTCCTGAGCAGAAGCCAGCAACAGTACCTGGATTTCTGACCTACAGAACTGTGAGCTAATAAATGTGTATTGTTTTAAGCCACTAAATTTGTGGTAATTTGTTACACAGCAATAGAAAGCTAATACACATGTTCAAGTACAAATATAAAAACATATTTCAATACTCCAAGGCCACACAGAAATAATTTCTGAACTCTTTTGCCTTTTTAAGAATGCCTACATTTCATCTCTGAAATACTAGAGAAATAAAAATCAGAACTGAGAACATCTGTATTAACACTGATTTAATCAAGCAATGGAGCCCTTACTACATGTACTAACTCATTTAATCCTCTAAATGAGCCTATGGGGTAGACATTATTATTATCATCCCCATCTTACCCAGAAGTTAAAGTATGCTTCCAATCTCTGACTTCCCCTTCTTTCAACAGCCACAGAAAACTCTCCTTTTAAAGTGCTCATGTGATTATGTGATACCCACCTTGGTAATTGTCCTATCTTAAAACAGGATATCCTGGGGCGCCTGGGTGGCTCAGTGGGTTAAGCCTCTGCCTTCCACTCAGGTCATGATCCTGGGATCGAGCCCTGAATCAGGCTCTCTGCTCAGTGGGGAGCCTGCTTCCCCCACTCTCTCTGCCTGCCTCTCTGCCTACTTGTGATCTCTCTCTGTCAAATAAATAAAAATTAAAAAAAAAAAAACATAAAACAGGATATCCTAAAGCCAGACAGATATGAAAAATGATTAAGTTGAAATTCTGATGAGGAGCAAGGTATTTACAAGGTTTTGAGATACTTCCCCACAACAAGGAGAAAAGAAATACCATGTTAATCAAACGATCAAAGTGAACATTACCAGTTATAAAATAAAATGAAATCCTATAACACCTGATAAGATGCAATGAGAAGAAAGCATCATTTCTGTGATATTTCTGTCAGATGCATAATTTGACCATAAGCAAACAAATGAAAGGTGATTCCACAAAACAACTGGCCTATAATCTTCAAACGTCTCAAGATCATGAAAGTTGAAGACTGAACAACTACTCCAAATGAAAGTTCAAGAAACATAGCAACTAAATACAGTATGTTGTTCTCAATTGGATTCTTTTGCTCTCAAGTACATCATTGTGACAACTGGCAAATCCTGAATAGGGTCTGAGGATCAGATTGGAGCAAGGAGTCCATTTTCTCGTTTTGATGGCTGTACTGTAGTTATGTGGGAGAATGCCATTCTAAGACACATGCGCTAAAGTATTTGGGGTCATGGGGCATCAGGTCACAAATAATCTCAGATGATTAGGGAAAAAAGAGGAAAAGTTCTTTTTATTGTACCTGCAACTTTTTGTAAATTAGAAATTGCTTCCAAAAAATTTTTTAAAGATTTTGTTTATTTATTGGCAGAGATAGAGCAAGAGAGAGCACAGCAGAGGGAAAGGCAGAGGAAGAGGGAGAAGCAGACTCCCCGCTGAACAGGGAGCTGGATGTGGGGCTCAATCCCAGAACCTTGAGATCATAACCTGAGTCAAAGGCAGACACTTTAACTGACAAAGCTACTCAGGTGCCCCATAATTGCTTCCAAAAATTTTTAAATAACTTTTAAAACTATCCAATACTTTATCTTGTAAACACTATATCTAATAAAATAATGAGAGCAAACTATTAACATGTCAGTACCAATGAATGTGGTTGTGATACCAAAGAATTCTTAATTATTCAAGGCCAAAAATAAAGGTACCCTATGAAGGCCCAACTGGGAAGCTCACTAAATACTGCTTCTTGCTTACCCCTTTGTCTAAAGATGACTATGGGACCACTCAAGATATGCCACAGCTTCATTTAACATGGATGAGTATCTCAAAATGTTGAGCAAAAAGTAGACAGATAAAAAAAGAATGCATACTGTATGTTTCCCTTTAGATAAAAGTTCAAAAACAGGCAAAACTAACCTTTAATGTTAGAAGCAAAGATAGTCATTATCTCTGAGGAGGGAAGAAGAGGTAGAAATTGGGAGGAAGCATGAAGTGGGCTCCTTGGATGTTAGTAATCTACTTTTGGACTTGGATTATATTTACACAGCTGTTTTCATTTTGTGATAATTCACTGTGGTGCATATGTATGGTTTATGTGCTTTTCGCCTTTTTTTTAAGTAGGCTCCACACCCAGTGTGGAGCCCAATGTGGAGCTTGAACTCACGACTCTGAGATCGAGACCTAAGCTGAAATCAAGAGTCCAATGCTTAACCAACTGAGCGCCACCCAGGCACCTCTTATGTTTTTCTATATGTATGCTACACTTTAATCAAAAAAATCAAGAAAAAAGTAAAAGAAAAACAAACCTAACTAGGTTATTTTCTCCTAATTAAAGACTTTGCCTCCCCCTTAAGAACGTTTCACCAAAAAATAGCTCTTTTCTATGTGGAAAAGACATGCTCGTTGATAAATCAATCAGTATAAAGACATAAAACAATGGTGAAGGACACCCACTCACCCAGCCATCTGTCAAACCAAATCTGGCTGTCAACGGAATGATAGCGGTTCTGCTAGATCAACCTTCAAGCTTCATATTCTTTAATATACGACTTTAACATATGATGCAAACCTAAAGCAGTTTTGGTTAGCAGTCTCCATACCCAAGCCATAGTTTATGATCTTGGAATTAGTAAGATTACAATATATTTTTAAGTCCATGAACGTTTGCTCAGCAGAAGGAGGAAGAGAACTAAAATTAACTGATCCCTTTCAGCTATCAGGCATTTTACATGTGCTCCCCACCCGTTTTTTTTAACTCACAAAATTCCTCTGGGGCAGATAATATACCTGCTTAACAGAAGAGAAAACTCAAATTCAAAAAGGTTAAGTAACTTGCCGAGAACATAGCTGGTAAATGACACATCTTATGTTTCTTCATCTATAAAATGAAAATTCAGGAAAATGCCTTCCTTCACAGGGTTTTTGTAAGAATTGAGTCAATATTGGTAAAAGGCTTAGAACAGTGGCCAGTACACAGAAAGTACTCAATAAAACTGGCTATTATTTAAGAGGTAGTTGTTAACAGAGTGCTTATGAACATATGCTCTGGAGCCAGACTTCATGATTCTTTATTTGCAAAATTTTATGATCTCATTCATTTTAGTTCTCAGGGACCATTTTTCCCTAGCATACAATCATACTGTAAAAATAAAGAAAAAATAACCAGTATATATAGAAACGCATTGGGGTGTGTACCGTCTTTTGAGTCAACTGAGAGCTAGTGGACAGATCTGTAACCATTTTCAGAATTGTGACAATCTCTTCCTCATTAAAAAAAAAATTGTTTGAAAAATACATGAAAGAATTTGAGATTTGAGAGTTTCATGACTGAAGTAGAAATTACATTGGGTTGGTCAGCTGCATGTGAGACAGGTAAGTTACGGGCAAGGCAGAAGACTGTACTCTGAGCAGCTTCTCTGTGCCAGCTCCCTTCGCCATCTTATGACCCAGAACCTACCTCTTCACATGCTCTAAACAGCCATGGGATGATTTATCTAGTCTCCTGCTCAAAGATAAGCTTCTATTTCCTAGGCAGTGCTGGGTCCTGGCTACATAAAAACCAACTGTATTAGTTCATTCAAATAATTCACAAAAAGTAAATGATACCCCTAGAAATTATTTGTACTTTAAGAGAAAATTTATTCAAATAACTTACTGTTATCACTAATATCACCTAACATATTTTTATATAAGTACTTTAATAGAGAGTATTTCATTTTATCCTCATAAAAATCATCTGAGTTAAGTACTCTTGGTTGCCCCCCCCACACTTTAGAAATGAGGAAATTGAAGTACATAAAACTACATACATAGCTTGTAAGTGGCAGAGCTAAGGTATTTTAATATTAAGTCCTCTGCTCATTCTACCATATATACATATAGTATATATGTATACTATACACACATACACATATACTATACATATAGTATATATGTATACTATACACACACTATACACACATATGTGTGTATGTATATACATACATGGTATATATGTACATATATATATTCTACCATATATACATATGGTACATGGTATATATACATCATATATACTATGTATGTTGAATATACAGATATTCAATTATCTGGAATCCACTTCTTAGTCACTATGTCACTGTTCACCACAGGCACATGGCCAAACAACAACAAAACCTGGCACCAGAAATTTGGAATTGCACTCTAAAAGATTACTAAGCTCTGCCTAAGCAATTAATTTTTCTGAGTAATTTCTAAGAAAATTATGATATTTAAGAATAAAATAAAAAAGTTTAAAATACAATAAACTTAATGTGTAACAGATTTGTTTTAAAAGGACCATGCAAAAATTTTTAGAAAATAAACCATTCTGTGTGTGGCGTTCATAAATGAATATAAAAATAACTTCAATTGACCCTTTTCAAAATTATAATTACTATTTTTAAGAATATCATAAAGATAGAGAAGACAAACCTAAATGAATATTCTAGGTAGTACTTTACTTTCTCCTATCTTGGGCTACCTACACACCTAGCCTCCAAAAAACAGTACTTAAAAGAAGTAAGTTGTAAAGCAAACTTAAAAGTGCATATGTAGAAAAGTTGCCTAAAAAGAATCCTTTCCAAGTAATTTATTAAACTTTCAATAACTATGCTATTTATAAACTTTGAAATAAACAATAGCATCCACGTGAAAGAAAGCATCTTTGTTACCCTATGTTACCATATGTTTCCACATATGGAGGAAAACAAGAATACTGTTATTTTTCTTCCTGTGCTTACAGATAATTTCTTAGATATATTAGCATTACCAGTAGCAGTAAAAGCTTAAACCACACTTTAAGCTTCAAATTTATGAACATGATGTAACAACAACAATAACAATAAATATTTTCTCAGTAAAACCTAAAGGACTAAAAAAGGACTATATAAAATATAGGACTATAAAAAATACCATATTTAAATATATATTTTCTTCTACACTTTCTTTAGAAATAGTTCCCTAAACACTTCTTTATTCTTACACTTTATGATCTACTTTGAAATGGCTGCAGGCACAGATTCCCACAGGATTCAAGGACATCAGTGATAAGTTGTGGCAACTGCAGGTTACTTCCTAGGCGAGATGTGTTCCCCCTGACTTTACCTCATGCAGGGACCGTGTACTGACCCCTCTCCTCTCTGTAAGCCCCTCTGTTGTCATTTCCTTTGGGCACCAGAGATTCAAGACATTCAATTGCTAGAGAGATGTCAGTGACAAGCCTGAACTAAAATAGCTTGTCTCTTGTTTTTTCCCTACTCAGAAGATAGTTGCTATCTACATCTAAATCAGAAGAAGCCTAAAATCTAAAACTTAGAAAAACATACTAAATGTTAACACAATTTTAAATGGTCACCTTCTTCTACATTCTGTCTCAAACACACATTCAAACACATACTGAATCCCTTGAAGAAAAGTGTAAAACAAAGAAAATGTGCTAAAATCTATAGAATCTGTTCCTTTTAAACAAACTGTTTTCCAGGGGCACCTGGGTGGCTCAGTCGGTTAAGCATCTGCCTTCAGCTCAGGTCATGATCCCAGGGTCCTGGGTAGCCTGCTTGCCCCTCCCCCTGCTCATGTTCTCTCTCAAATAATTGAATAAAATCTTAAAAAAAACAAAAAACAAAAAAAGGTAACTGTTTTCCAGCCTTAGATATATTACCACTTTCTTACATGTAGACAAAATCTTAGTATAAATGGAAGGTTTCTAAAAGGGAAACCAGACACTCTTGCCTCCTTCCCTTCACATTCGATTAAAAAACAGATCAAAGAAAAATTAAAGTAAATGATTTCTTTAGTGAAATGTAAATAGCTTTACTACTCTTTCAAATAATGTTTTAAGTAATCATTTACATAAATATTAAAAGTAATCCTTTATATAAAGATAACTAAAGGTGAGTGGCTCATGAAAGACCTGTAATTAAGGCTTCTGACTATCCTGACTATTCTTAAGTTCATCTGGATGCCAGACTCCTATTGCTACATACACAAAACCTGAGAGAAATGTTACAAAAAATTAAAAAACATAAAATTATTTATTAAGCTTTTATACCTTCTATTTCTCTTCACTTTGATTTTAATGAAGTTTTACATTTTCTGCAATTAGAAAAAGAGAAAGAAGGAAACAAAAACACTCCTAAGGGAGAGTGAGAAGACATAACTAAAAATGAATGAAGGTTTTCTGGTCAGACTGAAGTTTGTACTAAGGAACAGACTACCACATACTTATGTTAGCCTCAAAAGGCCATATCCAAATTTCTAGAATAAATTCTCACACCATTTCTATATGGAAAAATATTAAAGATGTTTTTAATTTATTTATTATTTCTTTTCTTTTTAAAATTAATTTATTTATTACTTTTTAAGATTTTATTTATTTATTTGACAGAGAGAGAGATCATAAGTAGGCAGAGCAGCAGGCAGAGAGAGAAGGAGATGCAGGCTCCCTGCTGAGCAGATAGCCTGATGCAGGGCTCAATCCCAGGACCCTGAGATTATGACCTGAGCCGAAGGCAGAGGCTTAACCCACTGAGCCACCCAGGCGCCCCTTTTTTTTTTATTTAAAAGTAAAAAGCTCACTCACCAGATGTCTAAGCTCTTTCAAATCTCGGCAGACAGTGTAGAAAACTCCAAGAAGAATATTAATGTAAGCAGCATAGAAATCAGCTGAATACTCTGGAGGATGATCATGTGACAGGATCTTTTGAAGGTTCCCTGTTCAAAAGACACACATGAACTTAAGGATTAACCCAACACCCCAGAAGTTATATCTTCTAGGAGTTTATAACAAGGGTATAAAACAATAAATATACAGGCCCGGCAATTATTAAGGAATAAGAAACCTGTTACAAGATTAGAAAAGTAACACAACTTTTGAAACTGAAGTAAAAAAATTACAAATCTAATGTTCTAAAAACATTACTAAAAATTGCTTAAGACAAATATTAAACAATGACATCTAAATAAAAACTCAAGAACCTCTACAGGCAAAATCAGTATCAAGGATGGAAAAGCATATATATCCTATTAATTTTTCTGCCTAATAAGTAAACTAGAAAAAGCGAGCAGGGGTAAGACATAAATGACCACCAAACTGGAAAATGCTCTTCATTTTCTGAAAAATAAAAAGAATTCTTAAGTTTTTATGAAAATCGTCATCTTTACTTCATCATTTCCCTTTTTATAAATCATGTTTTCTTCCTAAGCTTTGGTTATCTTTACTGTATTTCTCTTCTACCTTAAACTCTTCATATAATATCACAGGTTTAGAATCCTAAACTTTATTTTATCCTGCTGGAAATATCATACTGTAGAAGCACAGTTAAAATTAAAAGAGAAACAATCATCCAGTATTCAAAAATCAATGACATGAAATCAATGAGTCATTCATTCCTTACTGCAATGTCTGGCTCCCTCGTGCAATGGTCTCTTTAGACTCCTCCATTAGGAGTTCTTTGACCAGTTTCACAGGTTCAGGATTTTTGCAATACTTCCAAGCAAAAACTCTTAGAGGATGTTCTGATCAAGTCAATTTCCTTTTGTCTAAGACTCCCATTAAGAGGTGAGTTATTTTCACCATGGATACTATGCCATTTACCATCAGCTCTTGACTCTACCACTCTCTCATTCCTCACAGTTAGATATAGATATAGCAAGACTGAACAATACATATGGCCTATCACTGGATATATATTAAGAGAAACTTATATATAGTTATATATCAAGGGCTCTTTTTGAGAGGGCTGATGAATGAAAAAAACAAAACCTAGCACATTTCAAAGCCCAAGCACATGCCTGGAATATTATCCTGAACAGATTCTGTATGGCAGGCTGTTACTAGATCTGCATCTTTTATATCACAACCACTAAAATAAAAAACACAAAGTCCAACTTAGCTTTGGAGTCCATGTAAATAGCCCTGAAAGAGTCAGATAAATCTTCAAGAAATTTAAGTGCTTCCTAGAAAAATGTCCAACATACAACAAAAAACAGAGTATCTATTATTCAATCAAAAATTACTAAATGCACAAAGTAGGATAATGAATACCATAATAGATAAAGTTAGTCAATAGAAACAAATACAAAATGAAAGAGGTCATGGAAATCAATAGACAAGGACATTAAAACAACTATTATAAACATACTCATAAGGTCAAAACTACTAGGGAAAACAAAAGCATAGTAGGATCTGTAATGATAAATTCCACTGGATGGGATTAACGGCAGGTTAGACAAAGAAAAAAAAAAAAGTCAGTGAACTTAAAGACAGAAAGAACTAACCCTGATAACACACAGAGAAGAAAGATATAAAATTTAAATAAGTAAACAGATTCAATGAGACAATATCATATGGTCTAACATAACAGGTAATGAAGTCCCAGGAAAAGGGGCACAGGAAACAAAGATAAAATATTTGAAGAAATAAGGGCTGAAAATTTTCCAAAGTTGCTAAAACTATACAATCCATACATCCAAGAAGCTCAAGCCAGATAAACAATAAAAGATTTTTTTATTAAAAAATAAAAAAATCCAAATAATAATTTCATATGGGTTTATAACAGGGGCACCTGGGTGGCTCAGTCAGTTAAGTGTACAACTCTTCATTTCAGCTCAGGTCGTGATCTCAGGGCCGCGAGTTCAAACCCTAAATTGGGCTCTGTGCTCGGCACATAGTCTGCTTGAGAGTCCCTCCCTCTCCTTTTGCCACCCCCTTTCTCTCTCAAATAAAATCTTTTTTAAAAATATGTGGTTTATAATAAACGTAAAACACGGGACAAATACAGCACAAAGGTTGTGAGACAGGAAACTGTAAGTCACTGAGGTTTTTAGATTATTTATTGGAGCATAACTTTTCCTGAATGATACAGTAACTAAACCAAACCAAAAAGCTGATGAAGTACATTGTAAATCCAACAGGGTTAAAGAAAAAAATGCTTTACCAAAAGATGAGTAGTCTGCATGTGGTAGAGATCAGAAACAAAAATTCCAAACTGGGTCCCTAGTGGTCACTGCTGAGAGAGGGCATCCTGAACATGAAATACCATATTCTTATAGATGGTATGTGTATCAAGTTATGATTGGATGACATAGCCACTAAGATTATCCCTTTACTCTGGTTCCATGCTTACCTAACTACAATTTGGTTTATCAATTAATATTTCCTTTCTGAATGCCTTTCTATGGGATTATGGTGTTTTGCTTTTTTAAAAAATCTTGGTATGTAGAAGGCCCTGAATTAAATCATCAGATTAAACGTGGCTCCATTATTATACACTTTTCAAAAACCTAGTAGTCTATAATCTCTGAAACTGGCAAGATCACTTTTATTATTTAAATATGTCCCCAAATTTTCTCCATCTACGATGCTTTGGATCTTTACTTTCTAAAATTTTAAATCAAATTCTACAATTATATCATACTGTACTGCCACTAAGATATAGAAAATCAGCTTTTAAAAAAAATAATTTCCTTAAATTCTAAATAGTTTTTCAGTACTTAAACCCTAAATGGGTCATGAAAAAAGTTAACTCTAAACAGTGATGACAAAGGTACAAAGGAATTTTTTTAATGAGATCCTTTGATTTATTCCTTTTCTTCCTACCCTTTTCTCTTCTTCCTATTTTGCAATTTTCATGGAAGAGAAGCTATTGAAAATAAGGGCTCCCTTCATCTATTTTGGGTACCTTTCTTCTATTTCAGTTAATTAGCTAAGGCAAGGTGTCATTTGATTGCTCTTCCCATGTAAATAGGCAAAAATGTGTTTATCTTAACAATGAATGTTTACAGCTGATTAGTTCAGAGGGATAGTGTTAATGAAGCCAAGGTCAAGGAATGCATTTTTTCATAGCCTGCTAACCACTTTAGGCTTCACACTTATAAACTTTGAATCAGAAGCATCATATTTGTATAGTGACAACACAATATTCAGCAACACAAAAGGCTCCAGTGTTCTTCCAAAGACAAAAATAATCAAGATCTATGAAATTTAAGATTAAAATCAAACCAAAAAGAAATAAGAAACACAAGGCCTAATAATTGGTACTATAAGATGAACACTAATGAAAAATAAAATGAGGGGCGCCTGGGTGGCTCAGTGGGTTAAAGCCTCTGCCTTCGGCTCAGGTCATGATCCCAGGGTCCTGGAATGGAGCCCCTCATCTGGCTCTCTGCTCAGCAGGGAGCCTGCTTCCCTTCCTCTCTCTCTGCCTGCCTCTCTGCCTACTTGTGATCTCTGTCTGTCAAATAAATAAAAAATCTTAAAAAAAATAAATAAATGAGATTTACAAAGTTAAAAGATACATAACCCAAATAAATGGTAAATAAAAATTTCCATACAATTTAAATGTGCATTGCCAACCCAGTCTGGCTCTTACTTGTATGGATGTCAACGTCACAATATATACATCTTACTATACTCACTAAAAAATATGACACCATTAGCACAAATATGTGAAGAATATTCATTCAAAAAATTTTAGTAACTATATGAGAATAACCCCTCATAGTTCCAAAATAAAACCTCTGTAACTGCAGGTACATAACATTTTGAGATTGGCAGCTTAATCTTTCAAACAACAAAAATTATTTTAGTGAATAGCACTTGTCAAAATGAAGTTTTAAAATTTACCTATGCTATAATCAGGGAAATACAAGACAAATGGCTCAAAGCACCCAGTATTTGGACGAAACTTTTCCCAAACAATTTCACTGAGAAACAGAACAGTCACATTTCTGTCAGTCTGTAAAAGAAAGAGAAATAAAAGTAACTTTGCATTTGAAAATCTTAATCAGAGCAACAATTCCATTTGAATTTTTCATTCAAATAAACCCAGCAAAGTTACATATAACAAGTTATTTGCATATTAATAAGCCTTATTTATAAAACCTAATCAAGGAGCTCATCCACTTGCAAATTTTCATACATAATTACTTAGAATTTCCATAAAACTTTTAGGTTCACTGACATTTTGGTTATCCATGAATGCTAGGACAGTTAGACAGTTTATTTTACAGAAATTAAGAAACACATTTGCTTAATAATTAAGACAAGATCCTTTTATGGGAATTTTCAAAGAAATCATTAGCTTTCAATCAATTAACAAAAAAATGTACATCTCTCACCACTAAAATAGCTACAGGAACCCAGAGAGGAAATAAGAAAAATAGATATGCTGTACTTATAACCATAAAATATTAGGAAACTTTTTTAAAGGCTATTTTCACACCAACTATTCAACATGTTGAGTATACATTAAAAAGGTTAAATACACACACAAAACACCACTGTAAAGTTAACAGTCATCTTTTGAAGTATATTTGGAAAGTATTATCAGTATACCAAAATGAACACTTCAGAAAACAAGCTCAACATGTATACTGTCCTACAGAGCGGCTGCATTTGCCTTACGATGCCAATTCAAATTTGTCTGTAGACACACCTCTGCATTTTCAACACAGATTTTAATTTTTCCCCATTTTTTTATTATTAACATATAATGTATTATTTGCTTTAAGGGTACAGGTCTGTGATTCATCAGTCTTACACAGTATACAGCACTCACCACAACACATACCCACATTTTTTTTACATCTCCCAAGGTGACAGAACAGACATGACAGCTGTTTTGTTCTGTAGCTATTCTTAGGATCCAAACATGTAAATTACACTACATTTTGATGGTGATTTACTATTTATTAATTCCTAACTTATATATAATCTTATGTTTCAATTTTCATTACTTAAAAAAACATTCTTTGGCTAACAAAGACAGCTGAGTTCAATATATTAATAATTCCACAAAAATCTAGCTTCTTTATGAAAAAGAGGAAGAGTTTTACTTTCAAATGCTTTTTGTCTCCTTGAATTTATTTCTATAGGGATTTTTAAAAAGTATGTTCTAAATACAATCTTGAACTTATCAAACTCAACAACCAAAGAACAAATAATCCAATCAAGAAATGGGCAGAAGACATGAACAGACAGTTCTGCAAAGAAGACATCCAAAAGGCCAACCAACAGATACATGAAAAAGTGCTCAACATCACTCAGCATTAGGAAAATACAAATACAAATCACAGTGAGATACCACCTTACACCAATCAGAATGGCTAAAATTAGCCAGTCAGGAAAAAACAGATGTTGGCGAGGATGCGGAGATAGGGGAACCCTCCTACACTCTGGGGGGAACCCAAGCTCGAGCAGCCACTTTGGAAAACAGCATGGAGGTTCCTCAAAAAGTTAAAAATAGAGCTACCTTATGACCCAGCAATCATACTACTGGGTATTTACCCTAAAGATACAAACGTAGTGATCTGAAGGGGCACGTGCACCCTTGTTTATAGCAACAATGTCCACAATAGCCAAACTATGGAAAGAGCCTAGACAGATGAATAGATAAAGAAGATGGTGTGTGTGTGTGTGTGTGTGTGTGTGTGTGTGTGTGTGTAATGAAATACTGTGCAGTCATCAAAAAAAAAAAGAAATCTTGCCATTTGCAATGTTGTGGATGGAACTAGAGGGTATTATGCTAAGGGATATAAGTCAATTAGAGAAAGACAATTACCATACAATCTATCTGGTATGAGGAATTTGAGAGGCAGGGCAGGGGATCATGGAGGTAGGGAGAGAAAAATGAAACAAGATGGGATCAGAAGGGAGACAAACCATAAGAGACTCTTAAACTCAAGAAACAAACTGAGGGTTGCTGGGGAGTGAGGGGAATGGACAGGGTGACTGGGTTATGGACATTGGGGAGGGTATGTGCTATGGTCAGTGCTGTGAATTGCATAAGACTGATGCTTCACAGACCTGTACCCCTGAAGCAAATAATACATTATATGTTAATAAAAAAATTAACTTAAAAAAATAAAATCTTGATCATACAGCATTGATCATTTATAAGCATTTGATAAACTCAATTCAAAAACAGGTATAAAAAAAGAGAAGATATTTATCTGAAAGAATTTTAAGTTTGTAATGTTCTTATCTGATCTCACCTTCAATATACAATGATACTTATCATAACTTAAACTTCATTTTAATCAAATAAATATTTACTATAAAAAACATGAAATGCTGGGGTGCCCGGGTGGCTCAGCCAGTTAAGCATCTTACTTCAGCTCAGGTCATAATCTCAGGGTCCTGGGATCAAGCCCTGAGCCCCGCCCCATGTTGGGCTCCCCACTCAGTGGAGAGCCTGCTTCTCTCTGTCCCTCTATCCCTCCCCTAACTTGTGCACACAGGAGCACACACTCTCTCTCCCTCAAATAACTAAATCTTTTTTTTAAAGATTTTATTTATTTATTTGACATAAAGAGAGACACAGCGAGAGAGGGAACACAGCAAGGGGAGTGGGAAAGGGAGAAGCAGGTTTCCTGCTGAGCAGGGAGCCCGTTGTGGGGCTCAATCCCAAGACCCTCGGATCATGACCCGAGCCAAAGGCAGACACTTAATGACTGAGCCACCCAGGCACTCCTCAAATAAGCAAAATCTTAAAAAAAAAAAAAAAAAAAAAAAAACCAACCAAAAAAAACCCCCATGAAATGCCTTTATTAGATTTCTCCTAAATGAAACACATTTTTTAAAATCAAGCAATTTAAAATCAAAACAATTCTCTTTTCTGGTAGAGTTGAGATTACTATGAATCTTTCCATTTTCTTCAGTTTCCATAATCACAACTAAAAAAAAGTGAAAAGCCTAACTACTATGAAGGGACGCATGATCACCATTACTAGGCATGAGGGGGAAAAAGTGAGGTAAGCTATAGTGGAAGAGCAAGAGGACAGCAAGAATGCACTCTGACACCAGACAGGGAATCCTAGAGCAATCGGGACAGTGGATGAAGGTATGCACAAAAAAACACAAATGCAACACAAGAAAACAAAACAAGAGGGATGTCTGGGTGGCTCAGTCGGTTAAGCATCTGACTCTTGGTTCTGTCTCAGGTCAAGATCTCATGAGTCCTGAGACAGAGCCCAGCACCCAGCTCCATGCTCAGCAGGGAGTCTGCTTAAAGATTCTCTCCCTTTGCCCCCCCCCCACTCATGAGCATGCACACGTGCAGTGCATGCTCTCTCTCTCTAAAATGAATAAATCTAAAAAAAGAGAGAGAGAAAACGAAAAAAGAAATGAAGAAGGAAGCATCTACTCAAAGAAGATGGGTTCCCGGTCTCAGTGGTAAAATGCCAAGAATAGCAAAGACTATGTGAGGAAATTTCCAAGATGGCTACCAAGAGCTAAAATTGTCTTTCCTCCTGTACTCTCACAGCTCACCCCAATACTATTACTAAAAGTGAATTTTAGGAATTGACCTTAGGCACACAATGATTTCAACAGCACTTGGAAAGCCTCTCTGAACTTCTAAAAGTTTCTCAAATTTCAATAATATGTTCAGTAAATGTTTAATTTTTCAAAGGTGGAAATGCTGTAAGCACTGTCTCTCCAAATATTCATTTTCATTATAATGTTACTTAATATTTAACACAGACATAAAACTAGGTAGGTATAAATTATGCTCAAAGTACTTATAGGATTATAAAACAAAAACAAAAGTAAGCCTATAAGTTAAATACAAAACTATACGATCAATAAAATTTGAATTAACAGTAACTGAATATGATTAATAATACTGTTTTGATCAAACTAAGTATTTGCTCACTTGTGATTACGGTACAAATAGGAAATAGCCACAGTTCTTTTGAGTTTAGCATTCCTATACCAATTGGTATTGGTGAACAATGAATTCTCTCTCCAGTTATCTTTATTCAAACTTCTGCAAAACCCTGATTTGCGATATTACTATTGTTTGGCTTTGACCTGACACATATGCATATTAAATCCATCCCTACTCTTTTCTCATTAGTCCATGGCAATCAGAGTAGTATTAACACTATTCAGTGCCAACACAATTATAAATTGAAATACAAAGTCAGTTTTGACACTGACTGGCCATGAGGCAGAACTCCAGAGACCCAGAATGGACATACCATTCTTCTTCTAGATTACTGAAAAGAAAATTTAAAAATTCTTCAGAAAGTCTGAAGTTTAGGCCCCCACCATTTACTCCAGCAAACACCTAAAACCTTTAAAAGAAAGCAGGATTACTCACTTCACAATTAGAAATAAAAAGCTAAAATAAAGAATAAATGTTATCAAGTCACAAACTGCTTTTACTTTGGAAAAAATGCTCAGCAACATTCATAATACAGAAATACAAATTAAAATGTTAAGATTCATTTCTCTCCTGATTGACAAAATGATAAAATTTGACAATCTCTTGATTATGTCATAGGGTGAAAAGACTCTCATACATTACTTACCAATTCTTGTAACCTAAGAAACCCAGGCAAAAGATTTGCTTCCATATCTCTTAGATATTCTGCTTTATCTAGAACCTTATAAAAAAAAAGTGTCAAAATCAATTTACAAAGCTTTGTATGAAATATTAACATTATATAATGCACAATTCAAGGCTTGCATTTTCCATGTTAAAAAGAAAAATTGTAATCTGTGAATTAATTTTTAACTGGTATTTATTTTGTAGAAGACATTTCAAACAGGTCAAATTAGTAAATCACTGGGGCGCCTGGGTGGCTCAGTAGGTTAAACCTCTGCCTTCGGCTCAGGTCATGATCCCAGGGTCCTGGGATCAAGCCCCACATCAGGCTCTTTGCTCAGCAGGAAGCCTGCTTCCTCCTCTCTCTCTGCCTGCTTCTCTGCCTACTTGTGATCTCCATCGGTCAAATAAATAAATAAAATCTTTTTTAAAAAATTAAAAATTTTAAAAAAAGATTACTTACAATGTATTTTAACCGAAATTTCTAAATAGAAAATCACAACTACATTAAAAAGGTTTCTTTTCTAGGTATTCTATCAATGCTCTAAGGATATCTTACTAGGTATACAAGAAAAATAACTGGATGCATTTTTTTATTCCATTTGATGAAAGAAAAATTAAATTTTTATACAGTTATAAAACCACTGGTATTATGTTATTTTAAAAGATACTTCTCTATACGTTATTTTAAAAGATAATTCTCTTTCACAGATATACAGTATATATACTATATATACTACAAATCTATACAGATACAGCATACATATTCATGGATAACATATATATGAGGTATATAGATATGTAGAGAGAATGTATGAATGTTATTATGGATAATATAATATGATGCAGAGAACAGTATACAAGGTAAAGATGACACAAGTTTGACCATGTTAAGAATAACTGAAGCAGGGTGATGAGTTCATTGGAGTACATTTTTCTGTGTTTGAAGTCTTGATAAAAAAAAAAAAGGTTAAAAAAAAAAGGGTGGCTTCAAGAGGTCATCCACTAGTCCATAACAATAAAATCAAGGTCTTCATAACCTAACCCTTATTTTTACTTTTTGTTATTGAAATTTTAAAATATACACAAAAACAGGGAGATCAGTAACTCCCACACATATATTTCATCCAACCCCAACAAACATTAGCATATGGTCAAACTTGTTTCTTCTGAACACCTCCACTTTTCCCCTCCACTATCTCGCTGGATTATATTAAAGCAAATCCCGGACATACCACTCCATCTGTAAATATGTCAGTATGCAACTCTAAGAGATGAAGACCCATTAAAAAAAAAAAAAAACATAATCACAGTATCATTATCATGCCTAAAAAATTTAACAATATTTCTTAACGTCATTATTACATGGTTATTATACCAAATTCAAATTTCCCCACTTGTCCCAAAAATGTCTCCTTAAGAGTTCATTTATTTAATTCAGGATCCAAAAAGGTTCATATGTTGAATCTTACTGTATTTGGTCTATCTTCTAGTCAATTTTAAATTACAGTATTTTCCCTGACCCTTCCTTTTTTGTTATGTATTTGCTGAAAACCAGTCATCCATAGTATAGAATTTCCCAAATCCTGAATTGGCTGACTGTACCTCTTTAGTATCATTTAACATGTTCTTATATCCAGTATATTTCCTATAAAATAGTCAATAAATTAGAGGTTTGATCAGATTCAGGTTCAAGTTTTGGTCAAGAATACTTCACAAATTGTGCTCTGTATTTCTTATCGAATCACATCAGCAGGAACACAACAATTGGTTGTCTCTCTGTGATGTTAAGATTGATTGATAAGTTCAGGTATTGTCAGACTGATCCATCCATCAAAAAGTTCCCCAGCAGCCTTTCACCAAATAATTTCTGCATCAATTGACGATCATTGTCTACATCCAGAACTTTCTTAGGTATTGCAAAATTTAATTTTCTATGATCCCTTCTGCATTTGTTGGAAGACATTTTTCTAGAAAGAACTTTGTCTCATTATTTAGTTACTCAGAAATAAAGTTCACACAGGACAGAAGGGATAAATGCTTGATTCTTTCCTTTTATCTACTAATTTTCAGGGTAAGTTTGTGCCTCTTTTCGTTTTCTGTGGTTGCTATAAAATATTACCACACAAACTTGGTAGCTTAGAAGAGACTAAAAATGTGTCTCATCACAGTTCTGGATGTCCTAAGTCTGAAATCAGTTTCATGGAGCCAAAATCAAGGTGTCCGCAGGGCCACACTCCCTCCAGCAGCTCTAAGATAGAATCCATTCTCTGCTTTTTAAATTTTTTTTTAAATTTTAATTAATTTATTTATTTGAGAGCAAATGAGAGAACACAAGGCAGGGGAGGGTCAGAGGAAGAAGCAGACTTCCTGCTGAGCAGGGAGCCCAATACAGGACTCAATCCTGGGACTCAAGGATCATAATCTAAGCCAAAGGCAGTCTCTTAACCAACTGAGCCACCCAGGCATCCCTTTCTGCCTCTTTCAGCTGCTGGTGGCTGCCAGTACTCTTTGGCTTATGGCTGTACCACTAGATAATTCAAGGTAAGTATCTTTTAAGTTTCTCTTCTCTGCTTGCCTCTGCTTCCATCACCTAGCCTCCTCCTGTGTGTGTGGTTTAGTCAAATCCTCTCTTTGCTTCTCTCCTACACAAACATTTGTGGTTGTGTTTTGGGATCACCCAGATAAACCAGGTAATCTACCCATCTCTAGACCCTTAATCACATTTGCAAAGGCCCTCTTTCCAAATGAACGGTCATTTACAGGTTCCAGGAACTCGGACCTAATATCCTCAGGGGCCATTATTCAGCCTACTGCTGTGCCCTAGTAAATGAAACTCCCATAGTAACCAATAAACTGAGGTTTTGTGTTTTTTATATACTTGTTTAGTATCATTATAAATTCATGGATTTTAACACATGTAATGTACCTCCATCTACTGAACTGATTGTTTTTTTTTGGATAACCAAACTATACCATGTTTGGCCAGTGGAAGCCCCTTCAGACTAGTTGCTGGGTCCTTTTTATACCCCCCCTCAGCTTTGAGATGTAACTAACTTATAAGACTGCATAAGTATAAGGCACACAACTGTTGATTTGATACACTTACATACTGTAAAATGATTTCCATGATACTTTTGGCTAACACCCCCAGCACCTCATATAATCATCATTTCTTTTTTGTGGTAAGAACATTTATTAAGATCTATTCTACTCTCTTAGCAACATTCAAGTATATATAACACAATATAGTGTAACTATAACCACTATGTTGTACAACAGATTCCCTAAAACTTGTTCATCTTATAATTAGAATAGCTTGTACTCTTTGACCAACATCTCTCCACTTCCCTTATCCCACAGCCTCTAGTAACCAAAAATTTTCCTTTGTTTCTTTAAGTTTGGCTTTTCATATTCCACATACGATTAAGTGTCTCTGCCTAATTTCTTTCACTTAGCATAATGTCCTCAAGGTTCATCCATGTTGTCACAAATAGCAGGATTTCCCTCTCATGGCTGAATAATATTCCACCACACACACACAGTCTTAACTATTGTGAATAAAACTGCAATGAATATGGTAGCACAGACAGCTCTTTGACATCCTAATTTCATCTCCTTTGTATGTATCCAGAAGTGAGACTGCTGAATCACATGGTATTTCTATTTTTAATGTTTTAAGGAACCTCCACACTGTTTTTCTCATAGTGGCTATACCACTATGCACAAGGGTTACCTTTTCTCCATATCCTTGCCAATACTTGTCTTTTGGATGATAGTCATTCTAATAGGTGTGAGGTGTATCTCATGGTTTTGGTTTGCATTACCTTGATGATTAGTGATGTTGAGTACCTTTTCATGTACATGGCCATTTGCATGTCTTCTTTGGAGAAATGTCTATGCAGGTCCTCTGACCATTTTCTAACCAGATTTTTTTTTTTTGCTATTGAGTTGCATGAGTTCTTTATATATTTTGGATTTAACCTCGTGTTCAGTAGATGACTGCAACTATCTTCTTCCATTGTGTAGACTGCCTTTTCATGTGGGTGACTGTTTCTTTTGCTGTGCAGAAGTTTTTAGTTCAAAGTAGTCCCACTTATTTTAATTTCTGCTTTTGTGGTTGTGCTTTTTGGTGTCATATTTAAAAAACCATTGCTGGGGTACCTGGGTGTTTCAGGCAGTTAAGTGTCTGACTCTTGATATAGGCTCAGGTCATGATCTCAGGGTCAAGAGATCGAGCTCCATGCTGGCCTCCATGCAAGTTGGGAGTGTGCTTGAGATTCTCTTTCTCGGCCCCCTCCCCCTCCATGCGTACACACACACACAATCTCTCAAATAAATCTTTAAAATAAATAAATGAATAAATAATAAAAACCTGTTGCCAAGACCAATGTCAAATAACATTTTCCCTATGTTTTCTTCTAGGAGTTTTTATGGTTTCAGTTAATTCTTTAATCCATTTCAAGTTAATTTTTATGAGTCGTGTAAAATAAGGGTCTAACTTCACTCTTTTGCACATGGCTATCCAGTTTTCCCATCACCATTTATTTGAAGACACTATCCTTTCCCCACTGAGCATTCTTGGTTTCCTTACCAAATATTAGTTGACCATATGCATATGGGAAGATTTATTTCTGTGCTCTCAATTTTGTTCCATTGGTTTATGCATCTACTTTTATGCCAGTACCATACTGTTTTACTATAGCTTTGCACTATAGTTTGAAATCAGGAAGTATAATGCCTCAAGCTGTTTTTCTTCTGTCTCAACATTGCTTCGGCTGTTCCGACTTTTGTGATTCCATACAAATTTTAGGATTGTTTTCTCTATTTCTGTGAAAAATTTCATTGGAATTTTGATAGGGATATAGATGGCTTTGGGTACTATGGACATCTTAACAATATTAATTCTTCCAAAACATGAGCTTCTGTATGTTTTTGAAATGACCCAAGTTGTAGTTGATAGTTCCCTAGCTTTCTATTATGGCAAAATGTTCTAGGTTCATCTTGCACATTTTCTTCCCAGAACTGAAATTTAAAAAGCTGGGTTGGTTTTTTTTTAACATTCACACTTTATTAATAAATCTTATTGTAAACTATAATCATTTAAATTAGGAATAAAATTAAAATGCAAAGAATATGATATTGTTTCCCTAAGTAGTCCAAATTGTTTTATGTTTTATTGATTAATAGACAGACTGAAACAATCTATGAGAGTAATCAGCTTAAGATATTTCACTCCTAATTAGACAAAATAAAGCTAAAATTATTTACTGCTAAAAAGATATAAATTACTTTCTCCACTATGCAATTATGCAATTTCCCCCATCAATCTCCATTTAAGTAACTCTTTAATCCAGGACACAGATTAATTAAAATAATTGGCCCATTTTATGCCCATTTTAATGCAAAAAACAAAGCTGAAGCAATAAATTAATGATTCACTCTTCTAATTTAATTTAGTTAACCCACTATAATTAATGATTTTATGATATTCTAATAAATGATCCTTCTTCAAAAGCAATTATCAGATAACATTCAGAGAAGTAAAAAATTTAATTCAGATTCAAACATTTATCTTAATAATTTACACAAAGGCATTCTAATAGACTTAATTTGCAAGCTGATTTACCGACTAGAAAACATTCTCAGCTACCTTTCTGTAATTAAGTATTGAGGCTTACCAATTCATATATATTACATAGCTGACCTGCCTATAGATGTACTCTAAAAAACGTCCCACACTAAATACCTGCAAACTTTCTCACACTTAATGTTTAATGTTTAGCCAACTAACAAGTACTTACTGAATACCTAACTTCTATCCAACAGATCTGAAAAATGAGTAGGGCTCTAGTTATTCATCAAGGCTATTCATAGAATATTGATTTTCCCTCCTACCTAAAGACATTCAGCTTTGAAACTCTCCCTGTTGTCACCCATATATACTGAGGTCATTCCTCCTTATTCTTTAAATATTAGTTTCTTACTAGCACTTCCCTATTATAACTCCAATATTTTTGGATATTTCAAAATCCACATTAATGTCCCCCTTCTGATATGAACTCTTAATTCCTTAAATTCCTCTCCACCAGTGATCTTGTTTCCTACCTTATCTCACCGAAAGCATAAATTTATTACTTAGAACACTGGTTTTTGAGGTATGGTCTGTGGCCCCCTGGGGTGGGAAGGATGTCCCTGATATCCTTTCAAAAGGTTGGCAAAGTCAAAACTATTTTCATAATAATACTAACACATTTTTTGCCCTTTTCACCATGTTGATATTTGCAATGATGGTGCAAGGAATAGTGGGTAAGAGTTGCCTTGGCATAAATCAAGGTAATGGTGCGGAACTGTACTAAGAGTAGCTGAAGGGGTGCCAGGGTGGCTCAGTTGGTTAAGCAACTGCCTTTGCCTCAAGTCATGATCCCGAAGTCCTGGGATCGAGTCCTGCATCAGGCTCCCAGCTCCATGGGGAGTCTGCTTCTCCCTCTGACCTTCTCCCCTCTCATGCTTTCTCTCAAATAAATAAATAAATAAATAAAATCTTAAAAAAAAAAAAAATAGTAGCTGTATAAGAATACACTTATGCACTTGAGTTTTAAAAGAAATTAGACTTCTACCTCCGAAGATGGGAGTAGACATATTTTTTCCTATTCCTTCTGCTAAGTAAAACTAAGAACCTTGAATATTATATATAAAACAAACAAGGCTCTGAAAGGTAGAGAGAAGACAGACCAGCTAGGGACCTTAAAAGCAGAGGAATGACAACTCACTTCAGAGGGCATATTGCCTCAGCTGTCTTTTTGCCTCATATAGCACACATGTGGGTCTGAAGAAATCAGCAACATAGAAAGGCTAATGAGCATAAATCAAAAAAGCCCCAACAAAACCCTGCTCTCCCTAGTCAAAGGACCAAAAAAGGGGCAGGGTAGCAAGATTTCCAAGACACTGCACTTACTCAAATTTTCTTTATACATCATCGATTTCTTCTCTGTCTTCATTCATTCTTCCTCATCTCCTCATCCCATAACTAAGAAACTGCCACAAGGCTTAGGCACTTGGACTCACATCTCTTCTAACTCACTCACTCTCCTGGTGACCTAATGGTCTCATAGCTTTAAGAACTACTACCTCTATAGTCTGAAATCCTATCTCCACAATGGGCCCCTCTTGACCTAAGACTGTAGTCTCCAAGTGCCAACTGAACTTCTGTACTTGGGTTTAACGTGCCCTGAACCAAACTCCTGAGCTCTCCTTCCCTACCCAAGACCTCCCGCTGTAGTTTTCTCCACTAAGATAATGACAACTCCATCCTCTCAAGTGCACAAAAAACTTCTGAGTCGCCCTTAACTTTGCTCTTTCTCTCCTCCTTTATAGTCAATCTATCAGAAATTCTGCCAAAATATACTGAGACCACTTCTTACCACATCTACTGCTACCACCCTGGCATAAGCCAACATGATGTTTTGCCTAAATTATAATAAATGCCTCATAACTAGTTTTACTAGTTTCCTACAGCTCCCATAAAAAAGTACCACAAGCAGGGTGACTTAAACTACGGAAATGAATTATTATCTCACAGTTCTAGAAACTGTAAGTCCAAGATCAAGGTGTTGGCAGGGCCATGCTTCCTCCAAAGGTGCTTGTGGCAGCACAACTCCAATCTTTATGTGGTATCTTCCCTTTGTGCATATCTATACCCAAATTTCCTCTTTTTATAAGGACACCAGTCATATTAAGTTAGGGGTCCAAACTACTCTAGTACAACTCCAACTTAATTAATTAGAACTGCAATGACCCCATTTCCAAATAGGGTCATTCCGAGGTACAAGGGGTTAGAACTTCAACATATGAATTCTTGGACAAAACAATTCAACCCGTAACACTAGCCCGCATGCTTCTATCCTCGCACTCTTCATTTGATTCTCAACATTACTACTCTCCCCCGTACTTGAACTATTCCAGACACAATGGCCTCCTTGGTATTCTTTGAATACACAAAGTATGTTCCAGTTATGTAGTCTTACGTAAATCTCTTTACCTGGAATACTCTTTTTCACCTATCTTCATAGCTTGCTCAATCCCCTCCTTGCTCCTCAGATCTCAGCTCAGTCATCATTATCTCAGTGAAATATTCTCTCTCTTCTCTATTTTAGAAAAGTAACTACTCTCCCCCACCCAAGTGATTCTCCCTTACTCTATTAACATAAGTAACATCCTACATACTAACTTGTTTTTATCGATCTTCCTCAACTACACTACAAACTACAGGAGGGCAGAGACTCTATATTGTTCCATGTTCTATCTCCAGTATCTAAGATAGTGTCTGGCATGTAGGAAGTGCCCAAGGGTTATTTGCTGAATAAATAAATGAATGAAACTAAAATATGGAAGGAACTGTTTTACACTTATCAGGAGATGCAAGAATGCATAAGATCTCATCCCTTCAGAAAGTTTACAATTTAGCTGTTATAATAAGGCATTCTATTAAAATTTAATTCCAATTCCGGAGATAATAATTTTTTTTAAAATGGCTAAAGTATTATAAACAAATCCACTAAAAAAAAACATTACACATTTTCAGTTGTCTGCTAATCATTTTCACATTGATGTAACAACTACAATTCAGACTTAGCCACCCCAAAATCAAATGATTCATCTTTCCCCACAAACCTCTACTCCATACACAATTGAAAAATTTGACCTTCAAGGTCTTTTCCATTCCTCTCTGCATCTCCCGCTCCAAGTCTAGTCCAGGCCCAAATTTCCTCTAATTTAAATAGCAATAAGACCTTGAAAGCCAACTTTAAGACTTCGGTCTGTCACCACCAGCCCCCAATCCATCTATTTAACCTGATTTACAGAATAATCTTCCTAAAACAGATTTGTTGCTCTAAAATCTTCCCTACCTCTTCACTGCCTAGAAAATGACGTTAGTAGAGTTTCACGTTAGTAGAGTTTTCAAGATACTCCATGATTTGCCTCACCTACCTTCCTAGATTTTTTCTCCCCTCATCCACTGTTACCCACTAAAACTGGACTATTTGCATTCCCTGGCCTCCAATGCATCTGCAGGACTTCCTTACATAATTCCTACCATCTGAAATCCCCCTCTTCAGTTTCCTCCTATAATCCTTTAATCATCCTTTTAAGTCTATCTCAAATGTTATCACCTCATGAAGCTGTACCACACATGCCTAAGTTCGTATTTTGTATCTCATGGTTATCACTTACCACACGCTGCACACAGTCACATGTAGTACATATCGAAACTCTTTCATTAAACTGAAGTTCCCTTTGGATAAGAAATACATCTAAAACATATTTTGTATCCCAAAAGCACCTTTGTACAGTGCAATACACATAATGAGACTTGAAACAAATATACAGAAATTGACCTAATAAGCAGTTTCCAAATAGACGGTATAATGAAATTAAATTACTCACAATATATACAGTCTGATCCTTGAGACTTTCAGCTTTGGTTACTTGTTTAAACAAGCGAACAAAATCATTAAATGTTTCACAGGTTATTTGAGTAGAACATTCACCCTCTGAAGAACTGAGAAGATTCAATTTGTTTAAAATTTGTTCCAAAAGCAGCCTCAAGGAAAAGCATTCAACACAATTCACGAAGACATGTGGAAGCTGAAAACAAAAATTTTAAAAATGTGTAAACAGAAAAGAAAACCCTCATATATGGTCACGGCTCTGTTGGATATTCCCCAGGTGTCCTTCTACTACTCTCCATCCCTCCATCCCCCAACCTGTTCTGTACCCCAGAAGGCTGACCACTACAGACTGCATCACCTAGACTCTCTTATATTCTGGCTCTGGTTGGATTCAGTCAACAAGAAGAACCAGAAGCTTGAAAGAGAGCAATAAGAAGAAACAAAATGAATATTCCCTTAACTTACCCCTTATCCCTCAGTGGCCCATAGTTCCACCACAGCTACATTCTTCTACCAAAGGCCACAGCTCCAGCTGGGCAGCCCTCCCCATCTAAGACTATAGCTCTTACAGTGATCTGGTATCAGCTACTTCCCTCGGTCCATTCAGGTGTAGGGGGAGTAAAAGCTCTCAGTGCTTTATCGTCTCTTGATGGTTCCCTTAACATTTTTTCAACCTTTGTACAACAGTACCTTCATTAAACTCACTTCAATTATTTGAGTTTGCCATTTGTTTCCTACAGAGATTCAGAGCTAATGTGTACTTTACTCTAGAGAATTATTAAGAAACCCAAGTACATTTTAAAATTCTTAGTAGTAATTTCATACTAATAACTTTAAGATAATATTCTAATGATAAACAAACCTAGATCGAAAAGAATTTTAAGAGTTTGAAACCACAGTAATCCTCCTATGAGGATTAAGCTAGCTCTTCATTTAGAGATCAAAATGGAGGTTAATTCCAGAAGTAACAAGGAAACAAAGACTTGCTTACAAGTATAGTCTGTTCTCAAAATGAAATCACAAAAGCAGTGCTACCCATTCTGAGGAAGATAACTTTGGCATCTAGCACAAATAATGGAACTTAAAACTATTTTTAGTGATATTTTTAACTATTTTTAGTGATACTCCACAAATCTCACCCAAGAGCAAAGCTTTTCTTTCTCTTTCAGAGTAATAATGTAATTAAGGCTACCTTATATCTCTTAGTCACAGTTTCACTAACATTTGCTGTCCTTTTTTACCCCAATTCCCTGATGAACTAGAGTCTACAATATCTCAAACAAAAACTGGTCAGAAATATTTCATATAGTAGAAGATATCCCTTCAGAGAAAGGTAAACTATACTAAATCTCCCAGATTCCTCGCACTTCTAGGAATCACTGAGGTTTAAAAAAAAAAAAAAAAATTCAATTAACAGTTATTCTTACCTCTAAAGTTCTCAACAAAGTTTGTGTTACATAGGTCTTTCCACTGGCAGTATGTCCATAAATAAAAATTGATGGAAAGCTGAAATGATGCCTCTAAGAGAGAAAAGACAAGTATTAGCACATACAAAACAGTAAATAATTATCAACTCATGAGAAAGTTTTACATGGCAAAGTAAAATATTCAATCCAAATTATTTCAACAGTGACCACACAACGGATCCATGATTACACTTTGAACTTACCTGAATTCAATTCTAAGCACTTTCTCTGTTAAATTAAAATGTCTGAAAAACTGTACTTGGCATACTTAGTATATATTACATATATAACACAACATATATACGTATACTATATATATATTATGTATGTATTTATACTTTTTATTACTGTGCAGGTTCATATGTCTGAACTCTTATATTTTCAAATACATAGATTGCAAAGATTTTTCAAGGGTAATTTTAACCATAATCCATTTTTATCTTAATTCTTTGGAGAATCTAATCTCACATGCTGCAATTTCACTACACATATTAAACAAAGCATACATCATCACAGAGTTGGAAGAAATTTCAAGAGTCCTCTCTTTTTAGGAAAACTTAACAGAATACTTTTAAATTATGCATACTATATTTAACCTAGCCTAAATGTACACATTTCATCAAATAAAACAATAAAATCTATATATCATATATTTCAAAACACGTATTCCCAAGAACCTCAGGATAAATGTTAAGAGTCAGCTGTCCAGTAAAAAGTAAAGATTGTCAAATAGCCCCTCTCTTGCACTCCTTAATACTACAAATATGTTTCATTCATTTATTAGACACCTATCAAATGCTGAAAACCATAATGCGCTGAAGAGTACAAATATGTGTTAAAGACAAAATGTGCTGTGGAAGTGGGACAGTCTAGTGGGATGCACCTGTTTAAAAAATAATTAATAATAAATTAATTAATTAATTAATTAATTAAATAATTAAGCCTCTGCCCTCAGCTCAGGTCATGATCTCAGGGTCCTGGGATCCAGCCCCACATCAGGCTCTCTGCTCAGCAGGGAGCATGCTTCCCTTCCTCTCTCTCTGCCTGCCTCTCTGCCTACTTGTGATCTCTGTCTGGCAAATAAATAAATAAAATCTTAAAAAAAAAATTACAAGAATATTGGATGATGCAACTTCCACAAGAAAGCAGAATCTCTATGATCATAATCTACCACCACAATAATAGTCATGTGTTTATGTCTATTATTATTTATTTATATATTCACTATATGTATGTTTTATTTTAATTAATTAAATAATTATTACCATTATTATTATTTATTAAACATCTATTACATTCTGGCCACTAAGTTACACATTTCCTTTTGCAAGACAAATCAGGGACTTAGATTTATACAGGAGAAAACTTTCTTTTTTTTTTTTAGGAGAAAACTTTCTAACAGCATATGTGAAAGCAGCCCCAAAGGAGACTCAAGATGGAAGTTTTTGCATATTAATCCTTTTTTTATGTTTATACCTGACTATCCTGTAAATTAACTGGCTCAAAAATGCTATCCCAAGAATTAACCCATGCTTGCTGAGCATCTCTGCTATCCAAATATTATAGTTCACCTTTAAAAAGAAGGTCAAGACATCCTTCAGGAAATATTTCCAAGCTACACTAAAACACTCCTTTTCTGAAATCCTGCCACACTGGTCTGCATCCACTATTTGTTCCTTAGTAATATTCCACCCTATGACATCTTTTCTATTGCTACCTAGAATTGTACTGAACTCTTGCACTGTTACTTAACCTTTCACCCTCATAAATCTCCTTAATAAACTCTAATTAGCCAGGATCCGGCACAGTTCCTAACACAAAGAAGGTGCTCAGTAAATATCTGCTGAGCAAATAAATGAATCTGCTTAGAAAAAAAGGGTTTTTTTTTTTTCAGTTTTTGCATCTCCCACATGCACACCACACCATGAAGAAAAGTGGTATTAATATTGTTAAACGTGATCTGCAGTAAGAGTAAAGATCGAAACCCTTTCTGTGATCAACACTAAACCAATACTAGTCATCTCTATTTACCAATATTCTTTTTTCTGGAGGACGGCTCTAGTTGGGAGTAATCTGGTTTTAGATCATCCCCAAGGAAGGAATGCAAAGAGTATAACCGAGAAAATATTTCAGTGATGATACGGGTAACTCCAACTGAAAGCATTATAACTAGAATACTGAGGATGCAGTCATTGACCTCTTACTTCCCTAACTACTAGCACCTTTATAGGAAGGACGGAGTTTTCCATTAATACTTCAGACTCAGAATGCCATCCAACATTTTTAGTTGGATGCAAGTCCTCAAAGTACTTAAGTAAGCAAACCAGAAAATGGGTGGGAAGGAAAGATAACAAGTATTGCGCCTAAACTCTCATTTACTCTCCTCAAAGGAAAGAAGACCCAAGTCTGACTGACTTAATTCCATGTCTAAGGCTGAAGCAAAAGGCTCACCACAGGCCACCAAAACATAAACAAAAATGGCTGGAAGTTTTGAACTGGTGAATGCTACCTCCTGCTGTGAAAAGGAGTCCCTAGCTGTGTCCATTCAAAGACACTTACTTAACCTCTTCTTTCAGGCGTCACCTGAACAGCTCGTCAAGAATTCTAGACAAGATCTCTTCAAGGCTTCTGCAATTCTGGAAAAGCCGCTCAAGTTTTAAACCTGAAGCCTGCCATGGCCCTCACTGGGCTCGATAACCACCACCTACACCCACGCTTGACTTGCACCTAACACCTCAATGAAACGTGCGAACTTACACCGGGAAAAAAATAACACTGCCAACACACCTGTTACGTAAAATCTTTTTCAGCTGGGGTAAGATACTAAGCAACTTCCAGTCGCTACTTTAGGGTAACGCCATCTCAAAAGCGTGGCGCGTTTTAGTAAAAGAACCCATCCTGGGCCAACGTCCTGTGGTGCCGCAGGCCGGTCCTGCCCGTGCCGTTCTTTTAAAAGGGACTCATCAGAAGTTACTTCGGGTGGAGGAGTGGGGCAGACCTACAACAACCCTTTCCTCAATGCAAAAAAATGGATTCTTCCCTGTCCCTCAATCCAAACACGAAGACAGAAAATTGAGAACACGTCGCAAGACCACGGAAATGTTTGCCTCCAGGATTTGGAAGAGAGTTTAACCACAATACCTCTCCAAACAGGGACTGCAAGATGGACACTTGGGACTCGCGACAAAGCACCATGTTTTCCAAGTGAGGCATTCCGGCGGGTACCAGAGGGCAGCGCAGCCCTCGGTCAGCTCCACGACCCTAGCCGCAGACTCCCCTCTCTCTCTGAGTCCGCGCTCCCGCCGGAAACCAGACTTGCGAGAGTGTGGGAGGAGCCGGCGTACCCGTGCGTCGGCGTAACGGCAGCGCGCACGCGGAGCGTCGCCCCGCCCCCATCTCCAGAGCTCAGAGGAGGCGGGCTCTGTTTTCCCCTTCGAGGAGGGGTTTGGCTGACGGTGCTGTTGGTGATTGGACATCTCGGCTGCCGCTTTTTGCCATCCAAAGGCGGGGAGACCACGCGGGGATGCGGGACCTGTTAATCGCCTGGCAGGAGCTAAGGGGATTCTGCGGGTTCCTGATCACCCCCAAGCCCGTAGCTTTGATTTTCTTGCCTGCAGAAACTGAGTCCCAGGAGCTTTCGTCCTGAAGCGCCGTCGTCATCAAGGAAAAGTAATGCTACCACGCTGGGCATGGAGCCTGCTTAAGATTCTCTTTGGAGGGGTGCCAGGGTGGCCCAGTGGTTAAGCGTCTGCGTTTGGCTCAAGTCATGATCTCAGGGTCCCTGGGTGGAGCCGGACATTGGGCTCCCTGCATGGGGGGAGGCCTGCTTCTCCCTCTCCCACCCTTCCTCTGCTTGTGTTCGTTCTCTCTCTCTCTCTCTCTGTCACATAAATAAATAAATAATCCAAAAAAAAAAAAAAAAAAAGAATCTCTTTGGAGGCGATTGAGTGGCTCAGTCAGTTAAGCGACTGACTTTGGCTCAGGTCATGACTTCAGAGTCCTGGGACTGCGCCCTATACTGGGCTCCGTGATCAGCAGGGAGTCTGCTTGTCCCTTTCTGCCCCTCCGCATGCTCATGCTCTGTCTTTCAAATAAATAAACAAAAATCTTTAAGAAAAACAAATACCTACTCCTAACCCCTCTCCCCTCATATGCACTCTCTCAAAAAAATAAAATATATATTGAATTAATGACTTTTCCCAAATGACTAGCCTGAGTTCTATTACAGAGTAGATATTTAACCACATTTGCTGTATGAAATGAACAATTAAGGAAAAATTCTTGCTAAAGTAAAACACCAAAAAGGGCTCCAATATCCTAGTTTCAGTTGCAAAAATGCTTTCTGTGCCTTGAAATACAGCATTCCATTTTTACTCAGTAGTCTGATTATCATAGTTTTAGTCACTTTGAAGACTACCCTGAGCTCAAAAGAAAGTATAAATGGTTGTCGAAAAAATAAACAAGCATATAAATAAAATTGGATTAAAATCCAATTTTACTCTGAAATGAAGCTACCATTAGGTCCTTTGGCCATTTGCTGTTAAGGAAATTTGAACATGAAGGACCAACATGGTCTTTAGAAACTGGGTAATAAAGAGGTGCCTGGCTGGCTCAGTTGGAAGAATATGCGACTTTGATCTCAGGGTCTTGAGTTCGAACCCCAGGTTGGTTATACAGATTACTAAAAAGAAAGAAATTGGGTAATATACCCTCAGTATCACATTACACTTTGGTGAAAGTCCCTCCAGGTAGATGAGGACATTGCTTAGAGTATTATTTTAAAATAAACCAAATATTGACTTCTTTCCAAAACAAATATATTTTAAGAACATGTAAATACTAATTAAATAATAATTACCTGTATGCATGAATTTATATTAGGAGAAAACATAATATGAAATGGATTTGAAAACAATGTCGTACTTAGGCAGATTGCTATATTTTATGTACCTTCTCTGAATTTACTATACATCTCTCTAGTTCAATCTGGGCACTATGTCCACCTTTTCTGCTCCTTCCATTTACCACCTGTGATAGGCAGAATAATGGCCTTCCAAAGATAGCTGTGACCTAATTCCAGGGCCTGTGAATATGTTAGATTACATGGCAAAGGGGAATTCAGGTTGCAGGTGGAAGAAAGGTTATAAGGTTATAACTTTGGCAGAAGGCAATTAGACTGTATTATCCACATGGGCTCTGTCTAATTACAAGAGTCATTATTATTGGAAGAGGTAAGCAGAAGAAGTAGAACCAGATGGGTGGCAGTGTAAGAAAGACTTGGACCGATGTTGCTGGCTTGGAAATGGGAAAGGGGACATAAGCCAAAGAATGCAGACAGCCTCTAGAAGCTGCAAAGGGGAAGAAAATGGATTCTCCCCAAGAGCCTCCAGAAAAGAACGCAGCCACACTGAAGCCTTGATGTTAGTCCAGTGAGACTCATTTCAGACTTCTCACCTCCAGATCTATAAAAAAAAATTGTGTTTTAAGCCCCTAAGTGTGTGGTAATTTGTTACAGCAACGATAGAAAACTAATGCACCACCTGTTCCGTTCGAGTTCATCCTGATCTTTCTGCTGGATTAAAATATATACAGACTCTACTCATTAATACTCCTATGGGTTCGTCTCTGTAGTAATCATGTTTGGAAGTAAATTAGGGATATTAAAGTGGTTAAAAAGAACATTTGTCTCTACTCACTGATTTCAAGAGTGAGGATCATAACACAGACCCTGAAGTTTTACAACTTTTTTATCACACCAAAATTATGAAACAACCCTATTAGAATTCTATCAAAACTTAAAATGCCAAAAATGGCGCAAATTCAAGGAAAACATGTCAAATCTACTCCTATTGCAGAAGGTTTCAACAGCATCTCCTTCAACTACTGTTAGATCAAGCAGACAAAAACAGTAAGGATACAGTAGGTTTGAAAAACATAATTAACAACCTTGATTTGCCAGACATACATAAAACGATTGCTTTTTCCAATATTATTCCATCCTCGATTCTTGGCTTTCCCTGTAGACTTGCAATCCAGAGGTGGTCTCTCTCCACATTCTAGCCTCTCCCCAAGAGACACAGAATGCTGCTTTTTTATTCCCCCCTTGCTATTTACCTGTCTGATCAGAGGGTGGGAAGTATTCTCGGCTGTCCTGTCCTGCTGCAGTCTTAGGCCGGCCCTGGAACTTAGCAGTGGGTTTTTTTCTCCATAAATCTGTCCTTCTCTCCATAGCAGCTAAACTCTGCAGTGTGTCTTTGGGAGATCTTATTTGGGATTTCCTGCTCTGCTCCTAAGAGCAGAAGGTGTTTTCCATTTACCCTTTTCCCAGCTGTGCTTTTAGCTTTTCACATGTACTCTGTAGGTAAGAGGGTTCGTTGCCTTTCTTCTGAAGGCTTAAGACTTTTGTTTTATACAGAACAAGAGTCAGAGCGGGGTTTTGTTCATTTCACAATTTCCAATATTTCTCATTTCTCATTCTCTCATTTCTCATCTCCTCTACCTTGTACCCTAGGTAAGCTTTCTCCTGCACTGTCCTCGAACTTTCTTGTGAGCATCCAGTGGAGGTCTATGGAGATGACCCTGTGAGTGTGAGCTCTCTTGGTCTGTGGCTTTATCTTAGTTATAATTGACCTGCACTAAATCATTAAAAATTTTAGCTCAACATTTTTACCTGCTTCTATGGCACCTACCTTCTCCCCTACCCCGCATTTTGCTACAGGTGAGTCAATGCTTACATCCATCCCTCCTCGGAGGAGCCCATCTTTCCTTAAATTTCATGCTGCTTGGTTTCCCTGTGACCTTAGCTCTCCTTTGACCCTGTGGATTAAAGAAAAATGATTAGTTTATCCAGCTTTTCTTTTTAGAGTGGGAGTAAAGCTCTTTCAGATTTTTACAATCTAGATTATAGTGGAACTCAACTAGTTATTTTTTAAATGCAAGCTCACATCCGTTCTCATTTCCCTTTTTACTTTTTCTGCCTTTGGTTTGAACCTTCCATCTGAAAGCATTTACATCAGCATTGACTTCAGCTGTATTTTCTAGGAAACCAAACCTAAGATACCTATTTCAAGTCCAAGCTCCAGTCCTACAAAACTTCCCCAATTTTCTCCACAAAACCTTCCAATCTCTCAAGTCTAATAAGATTAATATTTTACACTCGTAGAGCACCTGACATTCTCAACCTCATGTTACAGATATTTGTGCTTATGGTTTTGGGGGCAAAAATTGGATCAAAATACTCAGATTCATTTATTTATTCCTTCCTTCATTTATCTAGCATTTGAGTGGAGCGCCAGAGATGCAGTGTGACCAAGAGAGACATTGTGCCCCATCCTTGTGAAACTTACAATCCAGTGGGGAAGACAATGGGGACATGATTAGAAGCTTATATCCTACAGATGCCCATTCCCAGTAAAAAACAATAAATAAAATACTCATAGAATGAATAAATGAGTGACTGAATAATTCTTTACAATTTTCCCCTCTATTTTTTATGTTACATTTAGCCTCAAATATAATGTTTCTTATGGTCCCTATCACGTTATTTGAGAACTTCACTAAATGTAACCCCAGGAAATATTTTTCACAAAACATCTTCTTTTTTTAATTATTTATTTTTATCAATTTTTATTTTTTATTAACATATAATGTATTATTAGCCCCAGGGGTACAGGTCTGTGAATCATCAGGCTTACACACTTCACAGCACTCACTACCCTTCCCAATGTCCATAACCCAACCACCCTCTCCCTACCCGCCTCCCATCCTGGGCAACCTTCAGTTTGTTTTGTGAGATTAAGAGTCTTTTATGGTTTGTCTCCCTCCCGATCCCATCTTGTTTCATTTTTTCCTTCCCTACCCTCCAAACCCCCCACGTTGCCTCTCAAATTCCTCCTATGATCATATGATAATTGTCTTTCTCTGATTGACTTATTTCGCTCAGCATAATACCCTCTAGTTCCATCCACGTCATCACAAATGGCAAGATTTCATTTCTTTTGATGGCTGCATAGTATTCCATTGTATATATACACCACATCTTCTTTTTCCATTCATCTGTTGATGGACATCTAGGTTCTTTCCATAGTTTGGCTATTGTGGACATTGCTGCTATAAACATTCGGGTGCACGTGCCCCTTCGGATCACTACATTTGTATCTTTAGGGTAAATACCCAGTAGTGTGTTTGCTAGGTCATAGGGTAGCTCTATTTTCAACTTTTTGAGAAACCTCCATGCTGACAAAACATCTTCTTTGATAAGTGATCAAAAAGTAGCTCTTCCTAAGTGTTGGATTCTCATTACAGGACCCCAGTTTCCAGTGCTTCTTAATCTCTGAGAGCTACTAATATGTATTAGAAGTCTTTTTAAATATTCCACTGAATAGGACAAATATTCTGAAATTCAGCTCAACTCAAATTTATTTCAATGAGATAGTTTTTAAAATTATATCATAAAAGAAAAAGAAAGTAATAAAAATATGTTATGAGGGGCGCCTGGGTGGCTCAGTGGGTTAACTCTCTGCCTTCAGCTCAGGTCATGGTCTCAGGGTCCTGGGATCGGGCCCCGCATCGGGCTCTCTGCTCGGCAGGGAGTCTGCTTCCCCCTCTCTCTCTCTGCCTTCCTCTCTGCCTACTTGGGATCTCTCCCTGTCAAAATAAACACAATTTTTAAAAAATATGTTATGAAACTATATTCAAAGTACTTTATGTAGTAAAATATAAGAAAATCCAATATCAGAGTGAGATTAAATCAATATTAAGTAGAAAAAGCAAGTCAGTTAACTTTTCCACGGCAAAGCCAGATCCATTGTTTTTACATTATTTCTTTTTAATTTTTCAATATTGCATTTCTAAGAACAGTTTATTGGACAGCTAATTTAACACTCTTTAAATGACATTCTTCACTTTAGTGAATATTAATGAATACATTCTTATTCAGAAGATAAATAATGGGGTGCCTGTGTGGCTCAGTAGGTTAAGTGCTCAAGTCACAATCCCAGGGTCTTAGGATTGAGCCCCGCATTCGGGCTTCTCCTGCTGCAGCTCCCACTCCTTGTGCTGTCTCCCACGCATGCTCTCTCTCTCTCTCTCTCTGTCAAATAAGAATGTATTAAATCTTTTTCAAAAAATAAATAATAAAATATAGGCTCTAGTGTTAAACAGATGAGTTAGAAAATTGGCTCCTACATTTATGAAATGTGACCTTAAGCATATTAATTTTCTAAGCCTTGACTCCTCATCTGTAGAGTGAGGGGAAATAGAAAAAATCCTACCTCACAAGACTGACAACTCTAGGGCACCTGGGTGGCTCAGTTGGAACTGCTATTGGCTCAAGTCATGATCCCAGAGTCCCGGGATCGAGTCCCGCATTGGGCTCCCAGCTCCACGGGGAGTCTGCTTCTCCCTCTGACCTTCTCCCCTCTCATGCTCTCTCTCACTGTCTCTCCTCAAATAAATAAATAAAATCTTAAAAAAAAAAAAAAAAGATCGACAACTCTATCTCCAGGAAGAGATGATTCTCACACCGACCTTCCTCAGCAGCCTGGCTAGAATGCAAACACTACAACAGGAGGCAGGGATCTTAGTGGTTTTGTTCAATACTCTAACTCCAGATCCTGGGATAGTGACTAACATGCATAAGGTGCTCAGTTAATATGTGTCCAGTAAATGTATCTGATGTGTTTATCAGAGGGCCCAGCACATGACAAATATGCAACAAATATCATTATGGTTATAATTAATTAGCCTGACCAAAAGCAAACTCCTAATTCTTGCCCTGCTGCTACCACAGTCATTCCATCTCCATAAATTGGCACTACATGTTTCCAGTTACCTAGGCCCAAAATGTGGAACTCACATTTATTTCCCTTTTTTCTTAATACCTAACAAATGCTCTGCCTTCATATTCTGTTATGAGCTATTTCTCCCTGGGTCTCTCACATTCCTGCATATCTTTTTTGTTTGTTTGTTTTGTTCTTCGGTTCTTTTTTTTTTTTTTTTGGTAAAATTTTATCTATTTATTTGACAGAGAGAGAGAGAAAGAGTGTGAGCACAAGTAGGGGGAGCAGCAGGCAGAGGGAAAGGGGGAGTCTGATGCAGGGCTCGATCCCAGGACTCTGGAACCACAACCCAAGCCGAAGGCAGACACCCAATGACTGAGCCACCCACGCGCCCCACATTTCTGCATATCTTGTGAGCAAGACACTGAATGTTCTTTTCTCAAGACTGTCTCTTCTAAGAACCTGGCCTAGCAAACATCTTAGGAAAACAGAGATAGTGTCCTTCTCTGGAGCCAAAGGGCAGACAAACTTTCGGCCCAGGATAGTAAGGATAATGTCCGTTTCAGGAGCAAAAAGTAGGCATGTTTACTGCCGCTATAAAAGACTCAGGTTCCCCAAACTCAGGGTTCCCTCTCATATAACAAAACCCACTGTGTGTGTGTAGTTGTTATCTGGTCTTTGTTTTGTTGCTTTTTAGGAATAGGAGCTGGGGCAATTTACACAAAAAGACTAATACTAGGGCATAGAATTAAATGTGTGTGTCATAGAAGTCTTTCTAGAAAAAATGATATCTGATGTGAATACTGAAATATCAGTAGAAGTTAGTCAGGTAAATAAGAAGAAAGTGTAAAGTTTCAATCTGCAAAAGAGCATGAAAACAGAAAAGTTTAGAGGTAAACTTCCTCTATTGTCTATTAAAGTATTACAAAGTAGCAAATATGTAAAAATTCACACAACCGAGCAAGATAAGAAAATTCTGAAGAACATCTAATGTTTTAGTGTCTTCCTCATGTATAACATATCAATTATTTCTTGAGAAAAGGACAGGGAAGATATGGTCTTCCAGTGCCCATGTATCAAGTTCATCTTTTTCTCATGTGAGTGCAGAATTCTTCCATGACAAATAGCCAAGAGTCTTGGCCCACAAGGTGGAAGGTTGAGGGTTTCCTGGGACCCCATACTCTGCCAGTGTCCTAATCATGCAATGAAGCCATCTATTAGATAATCCGACAGCAGGAAGAGGAATGAAGATAAATAAACAGGTTTGAGAGCTATTGGGATGGTAGAATTGACAGACTTGTTTGGTCAAAAAGAGAGAGAAGACAAGAATGGCTGCTAGGATCCTGAATGGAGGTGGTGGCCATCACCAAGATGAGGAATAGTGGGCAGAGCAGTTTGGGGAGGACAGGGAAGATGAGTTCTGTTTGGGGCAGGCAAAGTCTGAGGATCCTGAAAGACAACCAAATAGTGATGTCCAACTGGCTGAATGGTTCTGGAATTCAAGAAAACCATTGGAACTAAACACTCAGATTTGAGATTCCCTAACATTTACATGGTTGTTAAATTCATGTAAAAATTTATGTCACTCAGGGCACCTGGGTGGCACACGTGTTTAGGCATCTGACTCTTGGTTTCAGCTAAGGTCAAGATCTCAGGGACATGAGATCGAGCCTCTGGCTCTGTGCTCAGCTCAGGGTCTGATTAAGACTCTCTCTCCCTCTCCCTCTGCTACCCACCCCCCCCCCAAGTGTGGGCACTTGCCAGCTCTCTCAAATAAATAAATCTTAGAGAGAGAGAGGGAAGTCACTCAAGGAGAGTGAACAGAATGGGAAGATTAAAGAAGGAGAATATGGAAATCTAAAAAACATCAACATTCAGAAGTGTCAAAAGAATAGATTAACAGATTGAGAAAATAGCCAGAGAGAGGGCAGGAAAACCAGGAGTAAGGAAAGAGGCATCATGAAACTAAGAAAGTTTCGCAAAAGGGAATGATCAACAGTGCCAAGTGCTGCAGAGGACAAATGAAATGTATACTGGGATCATATAAAAAATGCTGTTCTGTAGATAGTCTTTTTCCTTACACAATATTGCAAACATTTTTTCATTCCAGTAACTACAGATCTGCATTATAATTTTAAATAGCTACAATGTAACTGCTACATAGACTTCAATTGCATGAGTACATAAGGATTTATCTAACCAATTATCAACTGAACCCCAAAATTATTTCTAATTTTTGCTTTTATAAAAATTTCTGTTAATATCTTTGTATATAGACTGGGACATGTGTTCAAATATTTCCTTAGGTCAAAATCCTAGAATTAGAATCATTAGGTCAAAACGTCTATAGACTTTGAAGATTTTTGATATATACTTACCAAATTGCCTTCTAGGAATCTGCTCCACTTAGCTAAGCCTGGGACTTCTGCACTAAGCCAGGGAGACTAGAAGAGAGGAGAGGTCGTCACAAGCCAGGAACTCCACGTGATTCTGGGCAAGAGGAAATGGACATGCTTTCTAAAGAAAAACATCTATTAGCAGGTCTCTATAGATTGAGATCCACCAATCCTAGCACCTGCTACTGCACGATAAATTGCTGGACTGACCAAAGAGGAAGAGGCAGGCCATCCCCATTCCTGAACAGTTTGGGTAGAAGCAGAGGAACATTCTCTGAGCCTGAGGCTGTACCATCTGGAGAGAGCAGGCCAAATTAGGAAAATCCCTCAGTTGAGCTGGATTGTCAAGTAGAGTGATGTGCTCCTGGCTCTGGGCTGAATTCTTTGGGTTTTGCAGGCAGCTGCAGCTGAAGGGTAGAGAAAGCGAAGCCAGAGGGCTGATAGAATGACCCACAAAACTGCCTGGGGCTGCGTACCTGGGAAAGAGAAAAGCTGGGGCAGTTTCAAGAGAAAGAAAACCTCTTGGGGGGTCAATGAGGAGGGAAGAAAGCCATGAGATAGATAATAGGAGAGGAGGCCCCGGGGATAGGAAAATCAGATTCCATTTAGAGATCCAGACCTTTGTCCTTGCTCTCCAAACCCACAGCCTCACAGTCCCTGAAAGTGAGGGTGACCCACCAGGCCTCTCCCCATCCATCCAGGTCCGGTGCCAGTCTGCAAACCTGGCCAGGACAGAACCAGACAATCTCTACTCTGGTTGGGTCTGTTGGAACTAGAGGAGAACAGGGTGGAGCTTGGTCGTCCATGCCCTGCCACCGCAAACCCTGGGTTGCTGATGCTCACAGAAGGGAGAACCCCACCTACAAGGCTTAGTTTTGGGTTTCTTGGCTAAACCGTGGGAGTTCATCACACCTCCCTGCCAATAGCTTTTAGAATGGAGGGTCAAGTCTACCCGAAATGCAGTCCAAAATGGGCGGGAGGAGGTGAGATGTTAAGGGGGCAGTCTTGGCCCTTGGCCACTTTATCCTGGCCAGAGCCCTTGTCACCTGGGAAAGGACCTCAGCACACCACTGGAAGGATGATGGAGATCCAGATGGCTTCCCACAGCTCTGTAGCTACTCTTCTCTGCCTCTAGATGTCGCCCTTAGAGTCAGAATAACAAATTGTAGCTCTCCTAGATCATACCACTCCAAGACAAGAACTCTGAAGCTTACCTTACCCCGCAGGATGACAACCCGAATTGGTAGAACTTATGCACACCCGACCACAAAATTGAAGGGCTGCGGAGGTGGGGGCAAATGCTTTCTCTTTCCCAATGTCAGATATGTGAGGAGACTGGAGATTAGGGACTGGAATTATGGTACCACAATTGAATTACTTGAAAAAGACTCCATCTCTCTGTTGCCTGGGCAAAGTACTAGTTTGGGCTGGTAGCTCCCTCATACCCCCCAACAAGAGGGGCTGTGTCTTATTGGCCCCAGGATCTCCAAGGTGCCTGGCAGCAAGGTTCTCAGAAAGCTCCTTGTAAACAGCTGACACATTAATCAGCATTTCCTAGAAATCAAGTTGCTCCACTGAGAAGTGTATTCTCCTCCTTGCCCACTAAAAAGGGTGCAGGGAAGAGGCGGGTGTCTCTTTGCTGCAACTTGGTTGTGTGGCCCACAGCAGCATAGATTTCTATGGGATGGAGGAAGAGTTAGGATACCGAGGTTCTTGCTTGTTGCTTTTGGCTTATGAGTGCCCCCCCCCAAAAAAACACATTCCCTACCATGTCGTGAGATATTACAGAATTCACCTTTATCCTCTTCCCTATGCTGCAAAAAAAGGGAAAACAAACAGAAGATCATAAACACAGCCCAAGAGAAAAGTAAAATACCTAACATGCAGCCACAAATAGAATGATTGTAGATTCCTACTCAACAACAAAGGCCAGGAAAGAAAGACCATATACAAAGAGCTGGGAGAAAATATCTGTGCACCCAGAAATTGTGCACCCAGAAAACCTCCTATCGAATCTGGGAGCCCAATAAATGAATAAATCTGTTTTGGTAAATAGAGAGTTTGTCACCAACAGATCTATGCTTAAGTTACATGTGAATGATGAACTTCAAAAAGAAGGAAAATTATATCAAAAGGAAGGTCAGAAAATGCAAGAAGCAACATTAAGGAAAGAGAGTGGTAAACACAGGTGAATCTAAAACATTGCAAAAAAAAAACCTGATGATAATGATGATGATGATAGTAATAATGTCTAATTTGAGGAGTCTGAAAAAGGACAGAGCTAAAACATGGGGCAAGAATGGCATGCAAGGTGGCAGGGAGTTGATAGGAGTCTAAGCGTTCCAAAGACCTTTGTCAGAGGTCTTCAAGATATTATCTTTAGACTTTGACATATATTTTTGTTTACACATATAAATTGTATAAATCTTGCCTTAAATAGACTTCAAAAAGGAAAAATAAAATGCACATCTGAAAACTTTGGAAGTGTATAAAGTGAAATCTCTCCTTAATTCTGTCATTTATACTCCCCAGATGGAATTTTTTGTTTACTCATGTATATGCACACACATATACAAAGATCAGAGTTTTTTTTAAACAAAAAGATCACTCTTCAACTTGCTTTTTCACTTAGAAATAAGCACAGATATTTTTGCAATTCAACACACACACACACATACATACATACATTCATACATATATGCCCCATTCTGTTTAATTGCTGCATAATATTTTACTGTCTGAAGGGACCATAATTTTAAAAATTCCATTAATTTATAGTAGCTTGGTAATTTTGCTGTTACCACGGTTATTTCAGTGTCACAACAGATATTCTTATGCATATCTCTGGCAATTTGTGATTATTTCTGTAGGGTAGATTCCCAGAAACAGATAAAAGGCTACATGTAACTTTAATTATGACAAAGTCGTATTACTCTACAATCACAGCTCAACAATGTATGAGAATGTCTGCTTCCCTGCACCTTTCTCAACCCCAGGAATTATAAGTCTTCTGGATTTTTCCACCTTGATACACAAAAATGAGCTTTGAATTTTAGTGTTTTAAATTGTGTTGCCTTGATTGTTAATAAAGGTATCTTCTTATTTTTATTGGCTGTTTACTTCTGTGATTTCGCTATGCATTTTCTTTACTTGTTTTTATTGGCTTTCAGTCTTGTTCAAGTTGATTTTTTAAGTTTTTGTGGAAGGATATAATCAATGCACAATAAATTGTACATATTTAAAATGATTTAAATGTACAATTTGAGATGTACAATTTGAGAAATGTTGGTATAGTATGTACTTTGAAACCATCACCACAATCAAATAATGAATATTTCTGTCACCCCAAAAAGTTTCTGCATATTTTTTTAAAAGATTTTATTTATCTATTTGATAGAGAGAGACACAGAGAGAGAGAGTCAGCTAGGGTGACAGGCAGAGAGAGGCAGGCAGAGGGAGAGAGAGAAGAAGGCTCCCTGCAGAGTAGTGAACCTGATACAGGGCTTGATCCCAGGACCCCAGGATCACAACCTGAACCAAAAGCAGACACCCAACTGACTGAGCCACCCAGGCAACCCACATACTTCTTTATAATTCCATCCTTCTGTCTTTCCACCTCACTCCAGCCCCATATAAACATTGATCTTCTTTCTGTCACTATAGGTTAGTTTGCAATCTCTGGAATTTTATGTAAGTGGGATCATGCAGTATGTAGTCTCTTTTTTGTCTGGCTTTTTTTCATTCAGCATTTTTATTTTGAGATTCATCAATACTGGTGCTCAAAAGAGCTATTTCTGTATTTTAAATATGAGTCCTTTTTTATATATAATGAAAAGATGTTCTTAGAGTTCTCTCTATATTTTATGGTGGACTTGATTGTGCTTTAAAATCTGACTCTATGTTTGGAGTCACAATTAAAAGGCCTCCCGCATTCCACAATTGCAAAACACTCAAGAATTTCCTAGTGCTTGTTCTTTGGAATTACATTAAATTTATAGATTAGCTTGGGAGAGAATCAATACCTTTAAAATATTGACTCTTGGAGCGCCTCGGCGGCTCAGCCACTAAACGTCTGCCTCCAGCTCGGGTCATGATCCCAGGGTCCTGGGATGGAGCCCTGCATGGGGCTCCCTGCTCAGTGGGAAGCCTGCTTCTCCCTCTCCCACTTCCCCCTGCTTGTGTTCCTTCTCTGGCTGTGTCTCTCTCTGTCAAATAAATAAACAAAATCTAAAATAAAATATTGACTCTTAACATCCAGGAACATATGTTTCTCCATTTCTCCATATCTTCCTTTATGTCTTTCAGTAAGGTTTTATAGGTTGGTTTTGTTTTGTTTTGTTTTTAAGTTTTATTTACTTACTTAATCTCCATACCCATCGCGGGGCTTGAACTCACGAGGTGGAGATCAATAGTCTCATGCTCTTCTGACTCAGCCAGCCAGGTGCCCCTATAGTTTTTAAATATAAACTTGTCCTTTCCTTTTGACCTCACTCACAAGAACTACAACTGGGCATTAGTTATTATGAATAATATTTGTCCTTATATTCCTCTTATCAGTTTTCTAATCAGATTAAAATGTGTATTCTGATTGTTGCTCTGGATCTTATAGGTTTATGTAATTTTGTGTCAATTCAATACAGTCCTCACTTTGCACAATTCCAATATGCACAAATTTCAGTCACCGTGATTTAGTTAATACACCAGTCCCCCAACAACAGGATTCAAATCTCAGTTGCCAGGGTATATTGGCTAGGAGTAATTGCATATAGAACCTAGTCTGCAAGTCAGAGCAGAAATAACAGATGATCGTCAGGATCAATGATCAGTTTTATCACTTCTTTCAAAATCTGTCCCTGATTGGTCACCGTGCGTTTGTTACTAAGTTCAAACGTGGAATGCAAAGCCTGCGGTTTGCTGCCTCCTTGTCTCCTGGTGATAAACTTCTATGACATTTTACCAAAATGAATACTCAAAGGAGGGAATTGGTCACCAAAGGTAAAAGTGCCACAAAAGAAATGAAAAGTGATAGCGTTGAAGAGAAATTTGAATCACGCGTGAATGGAATTACAGAAGTTAGAGCTGACTATGGGTAAACTGCCAGCGCCGCCATTCAAGAAATTCTAAGACATACAGCCAGAGGAACTTTGTGAAGGTGAACTTGTTGACATAAACAAGGACAGCAGTTTTACTTTTTTTTTCTTTTTAAGATTTAGGGGCACCTGGGTGGCTCAGTGGGTTAAAGCCTCTGCTTTCGGCTCAGGTCATGATCCCAGAGTCCTGGGATCGAGCCCCGCATCAGGCTCTCTGCTCGGCGGGGAGTCTGCTTCCTCCTCTCTCTCTGCCTGCCTCTCTGCCTACTTGTGATCTCTGTCTGTCAAATAGATAAATAAAATCCTTTAAAAAAAAAGTTTAAAAAAAAGATTTTATTTATTTATTTGACAGATCAGAAGGAGGCAGAGACACAGGCAGAGAGAGAGGAAGGGAAGCAGACTCCCCACTGGGCAGAGAGCTCGATTTGGGGCTCCGAGAACCCTGAGATCATGACCTGAGCTGAAGGCAGAGGCTTTAACCCACTGAGCCATCCAGGCACCCCAAGGATAGTAGTTTTAGTGAAAAGAATGAAAAGGAAGTGACACCAACAAATATCTTCACCTTAAAGGAATGCTCAGAAATATTTCACAACATTGAAAACACAAGCGATGAAAGTCAAAAACGTTTGCACCGGTAATAAACAGTATAAAAATGTAATTTAGGGGCACCTGGGTGGCTCAGTGGGTTAAAGCCTCTGCCTTCGGCTCGGGCCATGATCCCAAATTCCTGGGATGGAGCCCCACATCGGGCTCTCTGCTCAGCGGGGAGCCTGCTTCCCCCCTTTCTCTGTCTGGCTCTCTGCCTACTTGTGATCTCTGTCTGTCAAATAAATAAATTTTTTAAAAAATGTAATTTAGAAATTATTTGCCGAACAAAATCTCAATAAAATAATCTTTTAGCAATGAACCTAAAAAAAAAAGAAGAAGAAGAAGAATCAAGACTTTTAAGAAACCATGAGCTGAGTTTTCCTGTAGGAAAACTTCGAACTACTTGGTCCTACCTGTGCTCACGCAGGTGCAACATGGGAAAATCCTCATGGTCACTTGCAGGAAGATCCTGGGGGGAGACAGAATACTGAGGAGACCTTAAATGAAGCTGGATGCCTGACCAATCAGGAAGCTCTCTATAGGTATTGCTCCTCTTTTGCGATACCTCCCAAAAGTCTACTGGTGGCTTCTTCCTAAGGAACATACGATGTACGATGACATCTTGGGAAACCATTTCCCGTGCCTAGGAAGCCCTTTCTAGCCCCTGATACACAATTACCAAGGTTCGTCATTCACATTTTTTTGTTTTCAAAGGCATAACACTACCTGAGTGCTGTCTGCTGTGGAGTATTGTCGCACTTATGGAAGATTGGTTCAGGGCACTTGGCATGTACTTACACTGCTTTCCACCAGCCCAGCAGCAAGCAAGGAGCACAGATCTACTAAGCACTTAAAGGCTTCCCGTTCTCACACTTAGTGCCTGCTCCCACATCCTCGCCCAAGCCAGAGCCTTACCTAGGAGAGGTCACTGATGGTTTAAGGGCCTCAGGTACAAACAATTGTAATTTAACTATTTGTTTTGTGTTATGGGAAGCCACACTTAGGCTCTTGAATGACCGATCTCTATTCTTGCCCTACTGGGTCATCCCAATATTTCTGAGAAGAGATTCTTTGGGAGCTAAGGAAGAATGTGAAGATGTGAAAAAGCATAAAATAGAAAAAATAAAAAATATAAGTCAAACTGTAGGTATCAGAAGTGAGATGACAGTATATCTAAAAGAACAGCCAAGGGGATGCCTGGTTGGCTCAGTGGGTAGAGCATGTGACTCTTGAACTTGGAATTGTGGGTTTGAGTCCCACTTTGGGTGTAAAGATTACTTAAAAAAATAAAATAAAATCCTTTTAAAAAAAGCAGCCAAGAGATGAGAAAGATGTTGGAAAATTAATGATGGCAAATATGAATCCATACTCAAGCATGCAAAATCATTACCTCATGTTATTTTTTTAACTCTGATTTAATATAACTTTGGTCCCCATTTCCATGACCAGGTTGACGGAAAGTTTAAGCTCAATCATGTTGGAAACCTCTGCTCCCACCCAACCCTATGAATGACTCCAGGGAATATACAGGGCGGGAAGCCTGCTTCTCCCTCTCCCTCTCCCCCTGCTTGTGTTCCCTCTCTCATTGTGTCTCTCTCTGTCAAATAAATAAATAAAGTCTTAAAAAAAAAAACTAAACTAAACATTAAAAAAAAGAAAAAAAGAGCAGTTATGAGGGACAATGGCTGATCAAAGACCCCTGATTCACGGTGTTAGCCACACAAAAACCCCAGCAGGTGATTGGCCACTTCTGGATAAATAACCAGGCCCTCCGATGGGCAGCCAATTCATGATTAGCTATTGTCTATAATATATGCCCCAGATCTAGAAAGCTCTGAAAGATAAAAGCCTCCCGGTAATCATTTGGAAGTAATATCTGGCCTGGTCGGTCTTGAAATAGTTTATAGTCTTTATTTGCCTTGTTTCATGTTAGTAGTCATATATTTTGCTGGAGAGAGATTCGTGTGTTTGACAAAAGGGTGTGGTCTCAGATTTGCTGGGGATATTGAGGAATATATGGCCCACGTACCATATTTTTTCCAGAAAATTGGAAAAAAAAATCTGAATTCATAAAGATTGTGGAATTTGTGCGCAGGGATTTCCTGGCTCATGCACGAAACTGTTCCAAGATAGACTCCTCAAGCCACTCATTCCCAACCATGAGGAAATACAGCATCAGAACAGATGTGCTGGGTAATCACTCTCGAGACTGATGAACCTGAAAGTCTGGTCTCTCCTGGGGGCAGACAGAGAATAATGAATGAGGAGAGGGAGCTTGTGGCCAGGGCTCCCTGGCTCTCTGTGTAAGTCTATGGGCCAAAGAAGTAATACACGCAGGATAGCAGGAACTCGCTCCCTGCTGGTTGGGCTTTAGTCAAATATTCAGAATGGAAGAGTAAGGTGGGGCTCCGTTCTATGGCCTTGAGATGGAGGTGAAGTGTAGGAGGGGAGGAGAGGTGGGCAGTCACTGTTAGCCAGCATGAAACTTATTAGCAGAAAGAGATCTTTCAGAGAACATAAATCCAGGTCTTACAACTTACCAAGGGGTTTTGCCGGGTAGAGACCACAAGCTTATTAGATCTCAGCTTTCTATGAAAAAGATGTGATTGGGCAAAAGAAAGCAGTAAATGAAATGAAATGGCAGGCATTTCAATAGGAAATGGGTTGTTTCTTCACATGAGAAGACTTGAGCTAATACACAAAGAGGACATTCTCTAAGAGGTAAAAATGCAGACAAGAGCCCAAGAAAATCAAAAAGAGAAGTACTTGCCTCACAGCTATTTCACAGTGTAGGAGAATCTGGGGGTTATTTTCACAGTTTGAGGAAGCATCCATAATGTGAAAGACTTTATTGTGTAAGAAAGCATAAGCATGAGCTGGTTCAAATGCTTTGATGAAAAAAAGAGGTGTAGACAAATAAATAAACATGGATTATTTAAGGTCATTTACCACAACATAGATGAAACATACTTATTTGGGGGATATTTTGTGTTTCTTTTTTTTTTTTTTTTAAGATTTTATTTATTTGTCAGAGAGAGAATGCTAGAGCACAAGCAGGCAGAGGGAGAAGCAGGCTCCCCACCGAGCAAGGAGCCAGACACAGGGCTCAATCCCAGGACTCGAACCCAGGCACCTGGGATCATGACCTGAGCCAAAGGCAGATGCTTAACCGACTGAGCCACCCAGGCGTCCCTCTTATAGAATACCATCACTGTGAGCTTTCAGAAACTCACCACGGGATTTGACTGGGTTAGAATCTTCCATCAGTGTTTAAGACTTGGCAATCTATGTTTCCTGTAGAGATCCTTGTTAACCAGACACCCTAGAGTAATGGTTGCTATGTAACACACATTCCTGTGAAAAGGTTGAGGATGGGGTGTAACAATTGCTGATTTCCTCAACAGGTCAGGTATGACTGAAGCAAGGGTCCCATTCTCTTGGGGCAGGGTGGTCTTCTACCTCTTTCTGTCACCAGGGTCCACTGGCACAGGCTGTAGGAAGGGCCACTGACCTACTTTCAGGAGCTAGCCGCTGCTTCTCATCTGACATTACCTCCAACATTCTTGCTAATTGTCTTTACGCTCAGCTTCTGTTTTCTCACTTTTGGGGGGCTACCTCCTGAGATTACCTTCTGTTCACTCTTGGTTTGTGTTTCACTTCCTGGCTTTGGAACGCCATCCATCTTGCTTGCTTGCCTGGCTCTCATCCAGCCTCGTCTCTGGCTAGATTCAGGGTATCCCTGTTTGCTCAGCCCCCTTCCTGGGAGATGCTATATTATTTTTCTCTCAAACTCACCTCCTTCTTCTATGTCACACTCTTAACCAAACCTCTCCTTGATTATTTACACATTCAGAGACTGGAGACTGCCTGATAATATCTTTTAAGTTCTGCATAATACCTGTCAGTATTGCTGGACACTATTGATCGCTCATTGAATATGTGTTGAACATCAATCAAACTTGTTTTCAAACTATTCATGATCAATTGTGGTCATGAAAACACTCTGGTGAGTCAGGACTAGGGCTTGGGCTTGGTGTGTGTGTATGTGTGTGTTTAATGAAGTAGAATGTGATAGAATGAAAAATATCGGAGTACATGGCAAAAGAGTATTGTTTTGTAAAATTTGTGTTTCCAAAGGTTAGGAATCTTAGTTTCAGTTCTTTTTCATCCCTGTAGGTCATGGTTAAAAAATGCAATGCGGGTTAGATGAGCTAGTCTTTTGTTGTTTTTGTTTGTCCAACATCTCCGGCTGTATTTCTGGTCATGGAACCTCTTCCATTCCTGGCTCCCATTCCCAGCTCCCATCCCTGGTCAACTTTTTCCCCATCCATTCAGCTTTGTCACTGAAGAACTGCATCCCCTTGTCACCATGACTGGCTGAGGAAGAAAGAAGTGCCACAAACCAGTCCAGTCAGAGTGCTCCTTGAGATTTTTTCCCCCTAGAGCTATCACATTAAACTCTTTCTTCCCATTGGAGTCGCCAGATTGGCTACCTGTGAACATACCAGAGAGACTTGGAGAGAGACAGACACTGCCCATGGTCCCATCGTTACTCCTGGACTTTGCCATTACAGGAGCCAGTGTACTTCCTTGGTTTAAATTGGAGTTTTGGGGGCACCTGGGTGGCTCAGTCAGTTAAGCATCTGCCTTCAGCTCACGTCATGATCCCAGGGTCCTGGGACCGAGCCCTGCATCAGGCTCCCTGATCAGTGGGGAGTCTACTTCTCCCTCTCCCTCTGCCTCCCCAACTTGTGTTCTCACATGCTCTGCTCTCTCTCAAATAAGTAAATTAAAAATCTTTAAAAAGAAAAAGAAAAAAGAAATTGGAGTTTTGCCTTTTGCAACCAGAAGAATCGCAGCTAATGTGCAAGAACAGGGGACAAGGAGTGGGGAAAGCGGGATTTAGGCCTAATAGTGTCGCACCCTGGATATAGGACTCTTGGAGAGGATCAAAAGCTGTACAGGTCTCAGTTTTCTCTTCCTCTGAGAAAAGAGAAGTGGGTTCAGACGGTCTCTCACCATCTTTACTGGTCATCAGAGCTCCCCGTGGAGCTTTAGAAAATGCAGATGTCGGATCTCCATGCCAGGTTTAGGTTTTCTGAGTCAAAATCTACAGGAGTGTGTCTAGGGCGGCGTTCGTCATTGTAAAATGACCTCATATGGTTCTGATGCATGACCGACGTGGGTAAGTTACATCATCACTAAGGTATTTTCCATCCTAATCCTCAGCGCTCTGTCATTCTTCTGACATGCACAGACTGATCAAATTTCCGGCAGTTGACAGAATGACGATGGCAGACTCAGGATTTGCACTATTTTTGTTGACTAGCCTGAAATAAATGATGTCATGTGAATGTTAATAATGACTAATAAAGATGTGCTATCACTCTTCCTAATTAGCCTTATAGAGAACTAACACCCACCAATGCATCCATCACATTTTCTCAGTGCAGACTCCCACGGTATGATCTGCTATCATAATATACCCTCTTCCCCCACCCCCCCGCCACCCCAAGAAGTAGAGGCTTAAGGGGAGAATATGGAAAGAAAAAAAATAATAATGCAAGAAAGTCAGATGATTAAATTTGCTTTGTGTCATTACAAATATTTCTAGTGCCAGAAGCGACACATTTCCATTCTTTCCTGTGCTGGAGCACATGTATAAATTAGAGTTGTTAGCCAAGTGATAATACATTGACCTCAGTGACTTTTCTTAAGTAATTGTGTCTTGCCTGAAGATTTCATTCTATATAGAAAAAGCATATTTCTCTCATTAATAAAAAAAAATCCACAGAGATAAGTCTCATTACCCCTACAGATTTGTGTCTATTTTTCTCTTTAGTATGCTCCAGGATAATTCATTAGTCAGTTCATTGTTTTTCCCAGGAACACTAACAAGACTAGCAGATTTGAAATTCTTTGTCTGGGAGACTGATGTCTTGGTAAATTTTCATTATGTTCCTCTCACTGCCAGTCGTTGGTGGAAAAAGCAGTGAGTTATCGGCTAGCTGCAGAGAGGTGCACGAGGCCCTCAAATGCACGTGTTCCATTGGGTATTCTGGGGGCTACAGGGTAGTGGCCACAGAGGGGAGAAAGAGGGTGGCCTCTTGAATCAAGCCCCTCTGGAATGGAGGAGGAGATGGGGACCACCAAGCAGGCAGAATGGGGGAGGCAAGATAGGAGACAATTTTGCACTGAGGGAAATAACTATTTTTGAAATGTTAGAGTAGCCTGTCAGCCTTGACAATTTTTCCCCCCAGATTCAGAGGAAACCAGGGTGAGTAATTATAGACAGTGACTGTCATTGTCAAGATAGTTCTGTAATTAGAGAAACACAAAATATATCTCATTTAGAGGCATCTCAAATAGAGGCCTGGGGACAGCCATCAGTTAGAAAAGGTTAATAAAGTCAGAACAGTCAGGCAATGGTGCCGAAGCTGAAGACTGCAGCGATGTCCCTGACAGGAGAGGACATTCTGCCCTCCTTAAAGCAGGGAGTTTGCTTTCAAGCAAATCTGGATGGAACAGTCTGGAAAAGGAAATGGCTCCTGGAATTCTGCAGTAAAACGGAAGGCAGGGCAGAGAAGCAAAGCCCACCCCCTGTCTATGCGTTAACTAGTCAGATTTTGAAAATTCTATTTCCTTTCTTACGTTCATCTAAAAAATACTTTGGGAGGGGGAGCAAGAGTCTTTCCTTAGACTCATGATACCACAGCAAGCCATTTCAGCTCATGTGTAAATCCAACAAGAAGGTTTAAGGGAGGTAGCTCACGACCTAAGCAGTCGGTGTTTTAATAAACATTAACTTGAAACCTTAAGTATCACACAATTTGGAAACACAAGGCACTTTCACTGTGAAAGTGTGTAAGAAGAAAATGTGCATCAGGTAGGGTTGAGGAGAAGTCATTTTTCTCATTTGCTTCATACACAAGAGAAGCAGTTGGGTGTAGCTACCTTAGGGTATCTGTTACAGATTTAGCGGCGCTCAGATAGACCTCCTGAATTCTAATAAAGGCACACGGTTGGATTAACTGATTGTACATACCATCTTCTTACATGTGGTTTTTGTTCATTTTTTCAACTCATAATATCTCTCTTATTCTTACCACACCAGTAAAAGGAGCTTATGAAGAAAACCGTATCTTTAACCTTTTGCGTAATCCCGTGCTTAAAATGATTTTCTACGTGTATGTCAAGCTCAAGGAAGTTTGTTTCCTATAAAGCCAGGCGATACAGTATCCCTTCCTCCTTCACCTCTTCCTTGGCTCCTCTCTCCTTTGCTTTGCAATTTATATTTAGGATCTGAAATTTCTCTAAGCAAAATGTGAGAACTATGTGAAAATTAGGCTAAAATGGAAAGCTTTATTTGTTTTGTTTAGGAAAACTTTATTCATCAGTCATGAGTAGATCTGATCTTTAAATACTTACAGGGTGTCTTAGTCTGGATGTAAGACTAATTTTAAAAGTTGTATTTATTCTTTTTCTTCTTTTTAAAAAAGATCTATTTATTTTAGAGAGAGAGCGAGAGAGCATGAGCCGGTGAAGGGGTAGAGGGAGAGAGAGAGAATCTCAAGCAGATTCCATGCTGAGCACAGAGCCCGACATGGAATTCCATCTCAAGACCCTGAGATCAGGACCTGAGCCAAAACCAAGAATGGGACGCTTAACCAACTGAGCCACCCATATATCCCTAAAGTCATGTGGTTTTTTTTAAAAGATTTTATTTATTTATTTGACAGTGAGAGAAATCAAAAGTAGGTAGAGAGGCAGGCAGAGAAAGAGGGGGAAGCAGGCTCCCGTATGAGCAGAAAGCCTGATGCAGGGCTTTATCCCAGGACCCAGAGATCACGACCTGAGCAGAAAGCAGAGGCTTTAACCCACTGAGCCACCCAGGTGCCCCAAAAGTCATGTAAAAAAAAAAAAAGGAAATCTAGGGGCTCCTGGGTGACTTAGTGGGTGAAAGCCTCTGCCTTCAGCTCAGGTCATGATCCCAGGGTCCTGGGTTCGAGTTCCGCATCAGGGTCTCTGCTTCAGCAGGGAGCCTGCTTCCCCCCCTCTCTTTTTGCCCGCCTCTCTGCCTACCTGTGATCTCTGTCTGTCAAATAAATAAATAAAATCTTTGGAAAAAAAAAAAGGAAATCTAAAGTATTAAGATTTGAGATGATTCTACTAGAGTGAAGATGTCTGCCCACATATGGAACTTTTCCCCTCTCATTTAATATTGAGTATAACAAAGTCCAGTGTTCACTCTGCACTTGAGCTAATCATGTCATAACCAGTACTCAGTTCTACACAGTTACCTGTGTAGAACTGAGTACTACAGTTACTCAGTAACTAGTGTTACCTGCCAGTAGGTTTGGAGGAAGCCTGAGTAAAATGATAGTTATGGTTGTGGTTTCTAAAAAGAAGCAGCTAGAGGTTAAACTGTTATGGCTGAAGGAGTTGATTAAAAACAACAACAACAACAACAGGGGCACCTGGGTGGCTCAGTGGGTTAAAGCCTCTGCCTTTGGCTCAGGTCATGATCTCAGGTTCCTGGGATCAAGCCACATGTCAGGCTCCCCGCTAGGTGGGGAGCCTTCTTCCCCCTCTCTCTGCCTGCCTCTTTGCATACTTGTGATCCATCTGTCAAATAAATAGATAAAATCTTTTTTTAAAAAAATAGATAAAGGGGAGCCTGGGTGGCTCAGTCGTTAGGCATCTGCTTTGGCTCGGGTCATGGTCCCGGGGTCCTGGGATCGAGCCCCGCATCGGGCTCCCTGCTCTGTGGGAGGCCTGTTTCTCCCTCTCCCACTCCCCCAGCTTGTGTTCCCTCTCTCGCTGTCTCTCTCTCTCTGTCAAATAAATAAATAGATCTTAAAAAATAAATAAATAAAAAATAAAAAACAAAATAAAAAAATTTTCTGGCTCAAATTCAAATGTTAATTACTTGCAAAGAACATAAATGAAAAGCGGTGTTTTTATAATTCCAACATTATTACCTGAGAGGCTCATGGCAAAAACTACCATTGAGTAGTTCCATTTCTGTTGAACTGAAAACCAGAAGCTGGGCATTCTATCTCTTTCTCTTTTTTTTAGTGTATTTATTTTTTTTAGTAATCCTTATACCCAATGTGTACACCTTGAGATCAAGAGTCACATGCTCTTCAGTCTGAGCTAGACAGGCACCCCTGGGCATTATCTTTATAGATACCTCAGTGTAATTGCAAGACTCCCACCTTCAAACATGTTGGAACTACTCTTTTATTCTTCAAATATTCATTAAGACACCAGGGTAGAGGGGTGCCTGAGTGGTTCAGTAAGTTTAGTGTTTGCCTTCAGCTCAGATTATGGTCTTGGGGTCCTGGGATTGAGTCCTGCATAGGGCTCCCCACTCAGTGGGGAGTCTGCTTCTTCCCGCCTAATTCCCCCTATGCTTATGCTCTCTCCATCTCTCTCTCTCTCAAATAAATAAGTGAGATCTTAAAAAAAAAAAAAAAAAGTCACCAGGGTAGAGATACAGAAGACATGAAGATGAAAGAGACATAATTTCTACCATCAAGAAACCAAAAATTGGCGTGCCTAGGTGGCTCAGTCGGTTGAGTGTCTGACTGTTGATTTTGGCTCAAGTCATGATCACAGGGTCATGAGATCAATCCCTGTATTGGGCCCCATGCTGAGCATGGAGCCTGCTTGGGATTTTCTCTTTCCCTCTTCCTTCTGCCCCTCCCCACCCCGAAAAAGAAGCCCAAAGTTTAGCCAAGAAGAAAGACATTCGTATACCTGTGTGTTAGGTTCAGACATGGAAACATTTCTACATGCTTAGGAGAGTCTAATTCTGTGAGGGAGAGTGAAAGAAAGTTCCAGGGAGTATTTGATGTTTTAGTTGACTCATGAGGAATAATTAGAAGTCTCACAGGCAAACAAGAAAGTTCCAGAAAGGTGAAGCACTTGTGCAAAAGCATGGAGTGATACATGAATGTTGGAGAGAAGGAATTAGTTTAATTTCACTAGAATAGAGATCAAAAACTTGGACGTTAACTAAAGATAAGGAGACAAGAAAGGTAGATGGAGGTCAGATGGAGTTTGCCTTTTATCCAACTGGTCAGTGATTCTTAGCTTGAGGAAGTACACACATACCACACTGCAAAAAAATTCCGGCGTGATTCATAGATTTCCTTTCCCCATCTCCCCCCCCCCCCACCAAAGTCTTCAGGTTAAGAACCCCTGCTGAAGGCAGTAGGGACCACTCAAATATTTTAAGCCAGAGAATGATATAATGAAATTTGTGGTTTAGAAAAAGTACTCTTACAGCAGAGTGGAGAATGTTACTTGACACCTCTCATGTGCCAGGTTTGAAGGACAGACTGGAGGCAAAGAGATCCATTAACATCTCACTCAGCTCAGTTTCTTTAAAATCTGGCTCTCGCTCCCATAGGTAATTAAAACACACCTGAGAAGAACATCAGGATGCAAGTCGTTGTGCATCTCTGCTTTCCAGCCTAGCCCCTCTCAACTGCCACACCAACTGACTTTCCTCCTGGCTTGTGCCCTTTTGATCCACTGCCTAGATTCTGACAAGGATCTCTCATTTTGTAGCAATCTCTCAGAGTAATAACTGCTTACACACCCCCTTTTGGCACAGCCTCAAGACCTCCCTTGTCAATGTATGTTCCTCAAAGGTTGATGACACCAGATTTTCTCTAGTTCCATGAGCTGGTCCCAAACAAGCTAATGTCACTTCTAGGTGAGAGGTGACACAAGATTAAACAGAGATGGAGGTGTGGGTTGGGAATACAGATGGGTCACAGGAAGAATTAAAGGACCTTAGCCACCTGGGGGCACCTGAGTTCAGGATCTATTCTCAGGGTCCTGAATTTAAGCCCGATGATCGGGTGTAGAGCCTACTTTAAAAAATGGGGGGGGGGGGCTTTGCCACCAGTTGGATGTAGAGGATGAGGATGAGGGTGTGACATGAATGACTTCTAGGTTTCCAGCTCAGAGAATGGGATGCTTATAAAGGATAGAAGAGGAAGTGGAATTGTGCCTAGTTGGCTCAGTCGATGTAATGTGCAACCCTTGACCTCCAGGTTGTGAGTTCAAGCCCCACATTGAGTGTAGAGATTACTTAAAAATAAAATCTTAAGAAGAGAGAGAGAGAGAGATACAAGGGGTATTTTGGACCTGCTGATTTTGAGCATTCTTCGATTCATCCAGGGTGTGTTCTGCTTCTCGGTTAAATGTTAATGATCCTGGGGTTTGATTCTCACTTACCTTGTCTTACTCTTGCACACAGACTCTGCATGATCCTCTTTATTCTCATGGCTTCAACCACTACCTGCCTGAATGCTGTACTCCCTGCTTCTAATCTCTCCCCTTTGTTAAGTGGATAATAGGAACTCAAAGAATACTCATCAAGTAAATGAATGTATGGTTGACTGAACTCTTCTTCCATAATGCCCCAAGAATTCTCTTTCTAAAAGGTAAACATGAAGGGTGGGTTGGTGGCTCAGTCGGTTAAGTGCTTGTCTTCAACTCAGGTCTTGATCTCAAGGTCCTGGGATTGAGCCTTGCATGGGGCTCCCTGCACAGTGGGGAGCCTGCTTCTCCCTCTGACCTCCCCTCCACCCTGCTCATTCTCTCTCTCTTTCTCTTTGTCTCTCAAATAAACAAAATCTTTAATAAAATAAAATAAAATGTAAATAGGAGTCAGGAGTTAAAAATCATGGTCACTCTGAAGTTGAAACCCATTAGCATGGAATCGATTAGTGAAGCTTTGGCAATGGAGAAGTTCACCCAGGGATAATACGTGATTAGGGAAGACAAGATAATAGAGGACAGAACCTTGGATGTCAATAATATTTAAGAGTTAAGCAGAGGAAAATGAATCAGAAAGGAAGAAGAAGAAACTTACAGGAAAGTGGAAGAAAAACCAGGGGATTCTCATGTCTTCGAAACTAGACAAGTGGTTTAACTGCTTTGGAGAGGAGGGCCCATGAATGAAATGGCCATGGTGGCAGGTATGGAGGATACGAATGGGTCCAGCAGCATGGACTTACAATTACCAAGACTGTTCTAGTTGTTGCCACTGCCGAATATCTAACCTGCTATCAGTAGAAACCAATGCTAAGCACCTGTTATGTTACTATCTCTTGAAGAGTCCACTTGCCACTTGGTGGCAAGTTGACTACACTGGGCCTCTGCCACTCAGGAAGAGCCAGCAATGCAGTGTGGACAGAAATGGACACACATTCAGGCGTAAGTGTGCCTTTTCTTTCTGCAAGGTGTCAGCCAGCACCACTATTTAAGTGCTTAAAGAATGTTTGATCCACAGATATAGGAACCCAGATAATATCATTTCAAAGTGGGGGACCCACTTTGTAGAAAAGGAATAGAATAGGACTTTAACCATGGGATCACCCAAAGCTAATGGCCTGAGAGAGAGCATCGGAACATCCTATTAAAGGCATAGATAACGTGGAAGCTTGGAGATAATACTTTACAAGAATGGAAGCATGCAATATACACTCTGAGTCAAAGAATTTAATGGAGTGTTGTGTCTTGAATGGGAAAAATAAATGGGTCCAGGAACCAAGGCGTGCGAGGAATAGTGGCTCCGCTTGCCATCACTCCCAAGTAACTCCCATTGCTTTCCGTGTGAGGTATTGGTGTTTCCTATCCATGCAACTCTAACCTCTGCTGGTTTAGCAGTTCTAATTCCAAAAGGGGGAATAGTTTCACCAGGGGACTGCCATGGATCCTTGAGCCAAGGGATTATCAGGTAAGAAGGGGAGTCACCACCCTGGCAAAGGCAAGTGAATGTAAGCGTTGAGAAGAGGTAGAGCTTTACAGTGGGAGCAGGGAGGAATATGTGTGACACTTAAATGACCCACTGGGGCATCACTTGGTATTTCCATGCCCAATTTTTAGGGTGGATGGGAAAGTGCAGCAATCTCATCCTGAGAAAATCCTGGTGACCAGGGTCTGACCTTGTGATGTGACCTTGAGGCCAGCAGAGGTACTAGCTGAGGGGGAAGAATGGACAGCTGGGCGGGGAGGAGGAAGGAGATGAATATCAGTTGTAGCCTCGAGCGCAGCTGGAGTGGCAGGGACGTAACTCACCCACTAACCTTCCCTGCAAAGTTAGAGAAGTGGAAGCCAGGAAGAGCTGCTTCCAGAAAAAATATAAAGAGGGGGATCCAAGTGGCACTGCGGTAGATGCTGTGAAGCATAGTCCAGGTTCCTCTTCAATTAAGAGTTGGTCGCACTAGTTGCTGGGCGTGCTAGCTGTAGAGGGCCTTCAGCTGTCGGCCCTTCCAGGGACTGCCTGCAGGAGTGGCTTTGCCCAAGGCCATGCCCCTTCCCAGGGTAGCCCACATACGGTGATTACTGGGGAAGTATGAAAGCCTGGTTATCCTGGTGCACCTTGGGCTAACACTGAAGGTCCATTCCGGCCTCAGTTCTCCTGCAGTCAGCCGAGGCTGTCGTCCGGCTACACCCGCAGCTCCACATTCCCTCCCTTCCAGTCCCACGTCCTTCCTCTACCTTTCACAGGTATTGATCTCAAGGACTCTTCAGCAATCATCTGCATGCTTCCGCTCAGATTCTGAACTTAAAATTCTGCTCCCCAGGGAAACCAACCTGTGATGCTTCCCTAATGACGATTCACATCATTAGTCCGGGAGGAGGGTTCTCTTCACACCACGGTTCATCCTTTCTTCAGACCTGGGATCATTTCCCCTTGGAGATCAAAAGACCTTGATTGTGGCGCTCATAGGGTCCCGCTCAAGGGGTCCTCTTCCAGCTGGAAGTCCATCTGGCCTGCCGTCTTCTCTCAGCCCATTTCAATCCTTCACATTTTCCCCGGCACGACTGCTGTAGGATGCGGAGCCTGGGAACACCCTGCTGCTCTGGCCGGGGTTTACACCGCATCCAGAAGATCACCCAGAGAAGGAAAAACCCGACTCAACTAGTGTTTATTGAATGGCTACTACAGCAGAGATAACCCCCTACCATCTGGGAGTTTACAGAGATGAATTACGTCTCTTCCCAAAAAGCTTACAAAAATGTGCTGGACTAGCAATTTTCTCTTTTGAAGGCTAACCCAGGAGCAGCAAACATTTTAGGTTTTTACACGTTACGTGCTTCCTTCCTTCCTAGAGTGCCGCTATTGCTGGGAGCTTCAAAAGCAACATTCAGAAAGAGAGACGGAACTCATCCCAGCCTCTATGCCCTTCTGTCTTGCCAACCACAGGATCAAACATCCAGCCATTTCTTTCACAGAGATGCTTCAAGCCTGAGTCCGTTAATAGACTAAACACCACCATTGGTGGTCTCCTGGCTTGTCTTCACTGGGTGGTAGATGAAAACGATGATTCCACCCAAGGTGCTTATAGAAAAGTACCAAGAACCCTATTCTGTAGGCCAAGGAATTCCTAAGTCTGGGTGGCTCCGAGAGTTCATTTCTATTGACCTGTATTTGAGCACAGCAATTAAAGAGGTCAGGCATCCCAGACAACAAGCAAAGTAACCTTCAGCATTGTATACTCTTCAACACACGCTATGCTGAAAGGCGCCACAGGGAGCCTCCCTCAGAGAGCGGATGCTATCCTGATAAATACCTTAGATTGTTTTATCTGAGTAATAGGTCTAACTGCACCTGGGAAGATTGAAGGGGGCTATGACATCAGTTTCCTCTTCCTGTCCAGCCTGCCTTACAGTGTATTGTGCTGGTCAAATGAAAACATATGATTTCGTTTCATAAAAACTAAGGCACTAATTGCATTACTGGGTATTTACTCCAAAGATACAAATGTAAGGATCTGCAGGGCCATATGCACCCCAATATTTATAGCAGCAATATCCATGATAGTCGAACTATGGAAAGAGCCTAGATGTCCGTCAACAGGTGAATGGATAAAGAAGATGTGGTGTGTATATACAATGGAATATACAGTCATCAAAAAACCCAAAATCTTATCATTTGCAATGACATGGAGGGAACTAGAGAGCATTCTGCTGAGTGAAATAAGTCAGTCAGAGAAAGACAATTACCATATGATCTCACTGATATGAGGGATTTGAGAAACAAGATAGAGGATCATAGGAGAAGGGAGGGAAAAATGAAACAAGACAAAACCAGAGAGGGAGACAAACCGTAAGAGACTCTTAATCTCAGGAAACAAACTGAGGGTTGCTTGAGTGGAGGGAGTTAAGAGGGATGGGGTGGCTGGATGATGGCTATTAGAGAAGGTATGTGCTATGGTGAGTGAGCTATGAATGTGTAACACTGATGACTCACAGACCTGTACCCCCCAAAACAAACAATACATTGTGGGTTAATAAAAATAAATAAATAAACTGTATGTGCTGCACTTAAAAGAAAACAAAAACAAAAACAAAAAGTAAGGCACGGGGGGCCTGGGTGGCTCAGTGGGTTAAGCCTCTGGCTTCGGCTCAGGTCACGGTCTCAGGGTCCTGGCATTGAGCCCCGCATCAGGTTCTCTGCTCAGTGGGGAACCTGCTTCTCCCTCTCTCTGCTTGCCTCTCTGCCTGCTTGTGATCTCTCTCTGTCAAATAAATAAATAAAATCTTAAAAAAAAAAAAAAGTAAGACACTAAGCCAGTGATCTCAATCACACAGCCCAGAGACACGCTTGGTTGTGACAGAACAGTATTTCAGTGTTTTGAAATTCGGGTGCCTTCACATGAATGACAATCCACAACAGATTTAACACCTGGTAGGCTTCATTAATTTATATAAACTGCCTGGTCCTGAAGGCCTTTGAGCTTATAATTCTGCTTATATCAATGTAAAATCTTAATATTATCAACGTTTTAAAAGAAACGCCTACTATTACAATAGTGCACGTGTCCTTAACAAGATCTAATAAATTACAGATAAGTCTCTTTCTTTTTTTAAGATTTTATTAATTTGTGGTAACACAGGGTGAGGACAGGCAGAGGAATGGGGAGAAGCGGACTCAGGGGCTCGATCCTAAGACCCTGGGATCATGACTTGAGCCGAACTCAGACGCTTAACCAACTGAGCTACTCAGGCATCCCAGACAACTATCTTTCTGTATCAACTGTAAATGCATCCCATTTGAGTGTGAACTCACTGAAGGGAAATATAGTATCTTATTCATTATTATATCTCCAAAGTCGAAGACAGTGTCTGGGCATTGTGAACACTCAATAAACACTTGTTGAGCCTAATTGAACTAGATGGTGGGGAAGGTGGGTCATTATAATAGGGTAGATATTAAGGAGAAGTGAGTCATGAACATACAAAAAATAAGTTAAGGAAGTGTGAAAAATGTGGAAATACCTTTAGAGAAAAGAAAAATACTACTATAACAAATATTGAGCACAAAATGGACA